>NW_027185656.1:0-21167 GCF_028583685.1 Petaurus breviceps papuanus | reverse complement strand
TGATTTCTGAGGTCCCTTCTGCTCCAAATCTAGGATCTGTTGGGGGGGAGGTTGTAATGGACCTCAGGGAGTCAGGGGAGGACCTTTGAGCTAATGGATGAAATTTAGGCATCAGCTATCAAGGGTGGGGTGGAATGGGGGTACAGAGGGAAGAATGGAAGGGGAGGCTTCCAGATTCCTCCTCCCAATTTATAACTGTATCAACAAATTATTTGTTATAAAAAATGCAGAGGTTTTTGAGGCCTAGACGTCAAGTATGAGTCAGCAGTGCTTCAGGGAGGCCCCAGATGCTCACGCAATCTTGTGCTGCAGAAAATGAAGCAGATTGGATAGAGCCGATGGTCTCACCACCCTGGGGCCTGGTCACAGCCCATCTGCAGGACTGACTGGTTGTGAGCACTGCATTTTAGCAAGGACTTTGATGATCCAGAGCCCACCTGGAGGAAGGTAACTAGGATTCTGGGAGCACTGGGCCAATTTAACCTGGAGGAAAGGGAGTTTAATCCTCACCTTCCAATATCTGGAGGGCTGTCAGGGGCTGAAGGATTACATTTGTCATTTTTGGCTCAAAAGGGCAGAACTAGGAGGAGGGGGAAGGGAGAGAGAGAGAGAGAGAGAGTGTGTGTGTGGGCAGGGTGGAGGTGAGGGTTGGGGGAGAGAGTTACAGAAGAGTCAGATTTCTGTTTAAGAAAAGGGGAAAATTTCCTGATGGTCAGAGCTCACCTCAATAGGTGACACTGCCTTGTGAGGTAGTGAGCTTCCTGTCATTCTGAGGTCTTCAGGCAGTGGCAGACTGACAGAATGTCTAGTAGAGGAGATTCCTGTATTGGATGGCAGATTGGATTAAATGACCTCTAAGGTCACTTCCAACTGAGAGTCTGATGGTGGAGCCGGGCCTTGGAAGGGGAGTAGGAAATAAGCAAGATGAGGGGGAAAAGGTTATTTGGATGCTGAGCAACGGGCCAGGCAAGGCTTGCTTACCACGATGCTGTCTGTGTTGATTCTGTGTATTCTAGGGCAGGGGAAAGAGCACTGACCCAGGAAGCAGACAGAGCACACCTCTCTGGTCCTCAGTTTTTCCCTCTGTAAAATGGGCAGCAGTGGGGGGTGGGAGTGTGTGTGTGTGTGTGTGTGTGTGTGTGTGTGTGTGTGTGTGTTGGACTACATGGTTCCTGAGTTCCCTTAGCTCTATGGTTCTATGATTTGCACTTTTCCAAGGTCTTAGGAACTTTACAGCATTCTTCTCCCCCTCCCCCATACCATTGTATGCCCAGGGTCCAATAGTACTCCACTGGGCACTCCAGCCATTTTTCCTAATGTGTGTGGTCATGTCCATTTGCCCACCCTTTTTCATCCAGTCCTTCTGCCCTATGTCTGGCCTTACTCATCTCAGGTAAGACACTGGCAGTGGAGTACAGGGGGATGCTGAGTTAAAACCTTGGCTCTGCTCTCTAATGACCTTTGTGACCTTGGGAAGTCATCTGACTTCTGAACCTCCATTTCTTACTCTGTAAATTGAAGGGATTAGACTGGATTAGCTCTAAGATCTCTTCTAGAATTAAATCCTAGAAGCTTAATGTGGGATGATTTGGGGGGGGAGGTCTGTCTTTTACCTCTCCATTATGACTGCTTAAAAAGAGGACATGTTAAATTTAAAACTAGGCCCAGAGGTGTCATTTCTCCTTTTTAAGAAGAAAAAGAAAGACTAACCTCATTGCTGTGTGAATATTTATAAATATGTGTTTACATATTTTGATTTATATATGTGTGTAGATAGATGTGTGTTCATAGGAATGTCTATGTGTACTTATACACATACACATAAAATATGCTAATTACAGATCACAGGACATAGAAATATATGTATGTGTTTTGTGTATACGTACATATATGTACATGGTATAGATTATAGGTGTATATAGACCGTGTGCATGTGTACACATATGTATAAGCACACATATTACGTAAACATCACACATGTGTATATAGTTGTATATATGGGTCATACAGGCTCATTACAGATTATGTCTTATAGGATATAGAAATATATGCATATGTGATTATTTGTGCATGCATATATGCTTAAACATGCATTATATGTTTTATATCTATATGGGCCTACATGTTACACACATGTATGTGCAGGTATAGCTATGTACACATATGTGTATGTATAGAAATCAGCAAATACAAATTTGCCTAGAATGTGTGCCTATATACATATATGTGTATATGTCCATGTATGTATATATCACACACATATAGATGCTGATTACAAATCATGGGCTCATAGGATTTAAGAGCTGAGGGAGCTTAAGAAATTACCTTCATCTTATAGAGAAAGAAACCAAGGACAAATTTACTCATTTGAAGTCACTGTTACCTATCATTGTATGGTTGAAAGCCACCAAAACTCCCAATAATTATCAGATAACATTATTTGATAATTCAGACTTTTTTTCAGTCATTCAGAAATATTTTGTAAGTGACTGTTTTGGCCTTCCCTGGAGGACTAGGACTCAGGAGATAAGGATTCAGAACTGAGCTTTAGGAGCATGAATTGGGAATTGTATCTCCAAATCTCAGTTTCCTCCCAGTAAGAGAAGCATTAAAGTATAATAGAAGGAGCATGGAAGCCAAAAAACCTGGGTTGTCCTGGCTTTCTCTGATTCTGCTCACCATTGCTTGACCTTAGACAAGGTAGTTGTCTTCTCCAGGTCCAAGGTCACACAAACAATTAGCAGGAAGATCCAAGAGTTGAGCCTAAGACATAGATAGCATCATCAGTTTAGATCTAGAAAGGGACCTTTTATTTTACAGATGAAGAAATTAAGGCTTAGAAAAGTTAGGTGACTCGCCCAAGGTCTCATGGCAGTCAGGATTCGAAACCAGATCCTCTGACCCCAGATCTAGACATCTTTACTCTGTGTTCCTCTAACTTCAAACACAGGGCATTTTCTACCATAATACCAAGTTGTTAATGAGGGAAGTCCTTTGGAAATGGTCACACATCATAGAAATGTAATCTATCACTTTCTAAATGAAGGGTTGGACCCAATGATCTCTAAAGTTCTTTTCATCTCTGACATTCTGTGAATTAGTCTGAATTAAGTTTTGTGATGTGGAAGGGGCTACAGGACCTCAGGGGAGTCACTTCATTTTTCTGGACCTTGGTTGCCCCTTTGACCAAATGAGGGGATTGACTGAGTGGTCTCTAAAGCCTTTTCCAGATCTAACATTTTACAAAGCCCCATAGGGGAAGATTATATGAACCAGGGCATTACTTGGATGAAGTAAAGTGCTAGGGTAATCAGGCCCTTCCTTAAGCACCCTGCAGAGACTGGAGAGAAAACCAAAGAAAGGGACCTGAGGGTCATCTAGTTCAACCCCTACCTGAAGTAGAGAGGTTTTCATGCACAGGAAGGGCTGAGAACAAGCGGGGAAAACATGTGACCCCAGAGATGATGGTTAATCAATTCTCAGCAGCCAGGATTGCTTATTGATCTCCATCTTCTTCCCCAGCCCACATCCACCCAAGTTACTCTGGATACCAGCCCAGAAAATGCCTAATGTATAATACATAATTGGTATAGAAGAGCATTGTGGCTGGCTGAGATTGGCTATGAGAATCATAGAGTTGGGCAGTTCAGGGGAATATAAAAGAACCCAAATCTACCTAGTCCATCTTTATTGTACAAGGGGAAACTGAGTCTCAGAGAGGGAAAGGAAAGGGCCTTGGAAAGAGATCATGGAGGAAATCAAGGGACAGAGTCAAGGTTAGAACCCAGGACTCCTCACTCTCAGTCTGCTTCTTTGCTTTTTTCCTCCCATTTTCCATAAATGGGACAAATACTAAGAGAAAGGGCTGTCAGGAATTCAGAATCACAGGGGTTTGGAGTTGAAAGGGATGTCAGGGGTCTTCAAGTTCAACCCACATTTGCACAAAAATCTCCTTTACAGCTGGGTGTGTGTTAGAGCCAGCGGGCTCCTGGTTAAATGTTCTATGTGAGCATTTACACATTCAGAAATCAACAAGCACCACAAATCATGCCTTGGCGTATTGTTTTTTGTTTTGTTGACTGTCTGGACTTAAGAAGATAATGGAGAAAATGCTAAGAATACAGATTAAATTTAAAAGTGCCCTGCTTTTTTTTTTTTTTTTGAGAGAGCCGGTTGTTTAATTTTTACCACCACATTCCTATCTACAGCATATATACAAAAGACCATCCATACTTTTTTTTGAAGGTCTCCAATGGGTCAGCTAGGTGGTGCAGTTGATAGAATGCCCGGTCAGGAGTCAGGAAGACCTGAATTCAAATCCAGCCTCCATATATTTAATGTATGACCCTGAGCAAGTCACTTAACCCTATTTGCCTCAATTACCTCATCTGTAAAATGAGTTGGAGAAGGAAATGGCAAACCACTCCAGTATCTTTACCAAGAAAACCCCAAAAGAGGTCACAAAGAGTCGGATATGACTGAATAACAACAGTAGAAGATAAAACTCCAACACAGAAAACTATAACATAAAGTATTATATGGTAAGTGCATTAAAGATGTTCAAAGTATTTATGAATTCTGAGGGGGAAGATCATTACCAACCAGGGGTTCAGGAAATACTAGCTAAAGGTGATAGCATCCAAATTGGATGTTAAGGGATAGGAAACTATCCCAGGCAGGGGGAATGACCTGTATAAAGACACAGAGGTAGAAAGGGGTGTGTGTGTGTGTGTGTGTGGCTGCAAGACTGGATGGGTGAGTTTATGCCAGGCATAAAAGAGGGCTTTAGATGCCAGGTGACTGGGTTAGCATTTTAGTCCCCTAGTTTTTGAACCCAGTTTTGAGATGATTTCTAATGGATGTATGTAGAAATACTACCTTAAAATGTGCTTATTGTGAAAGTTTTTACATTTCTTTCCACTTCAAGAAAGACATTTTTGGCTAAAAACAAACAAATAAAAAACCTGATTATTGCTTTCTCCATAACCTTCATTATCATTCTCTTACTATGCAAGGGTGGGGAACCTGCGGCTTCAAGGCCACATGTGACCTTCTGGGTCCTCAAGTGAGGCCCTTTGATGAAAGGCCTCAGGCCCTGGGTTCCCTACCCCTACATAGTACATGTCATACTCAGGTTTAGGACAAGGGGAGGTCAGGGGGAAAAGTAGGCCCTGCTCTTTCAGCAATATGGTAGCTCTTGGTCTGAGAGGCAGGTGGTTCAACATATTTACTGGATTGCTTGGTAAGTGCTCCCTAAGTGCTTACTGGAGGGAAAATAAAGCTCTTCCTGCATGATATTACATATTCAAGCCCCAATACTTAGTGTGGATGAGTTTATGAGATCATAGGTCTAGGGCTGGAAGGGACCTTTTGGGCCATCTAGTCTTATCTCCCTCACTTTACAAAGGAGGAAACTGAGGCCCAGAGGGCTTAAGTGACTTGCCCAAGGTTAAATGCATCAGTCAGCAAGCATTTATTAATTACTATGTGTCAGGGACTGTATTTAGTACTAGAGATAGAAAGAAAGACAAAAAATAGTCCCAGCTTTCAAGGAGTCTACATTCTAATAGGGATGGAATGGAGACGATATGAGATGGGTACATACAATATAGAGAGAGAACATGGAAGGAAATCTCAAGGAGAGGCATTAGCTACTAGAGAGAATGCGTAAGGGCTCCTGCAGAAGGTAGGATTTGTGCTGAGCCTGGAAGGAAGCCAGGGAAACTACAAGGCGGAAGTGAGTGGGTACAGCATTCCAGGCATGGGGTACGACCAGTGCAAAAGCACGGAGGTGGGAAATTGTCATGTTTGTCTGGCCTCAAGTAGGCTAGTCTAGCTGTTGTGCGGTGTGGAAGACGAGATAGAGGGCTCTGTTTTGGATATGTTGAGTTTTAGGTTTAGAGTTTTAATGGGGCATCCAGTTTGTGTTATGTGCTAGAGCCAAGATTTGAACACATGGCTTCTAAGGCCTAACATAACTTTACCCCCTACACCACAGCAGTGTCTCTGATTGGATAGACAGTGATCAGACTCCATTATTAGTCACAATGCTTACCCTTACAATTTCTAAAAAGGTTCATAGGATCCTTGATTGGAAGTTGGAAGGGTACTTAAAGAACATTTAGTTCAACTCTTGTTTTACAGATGAAGTGATATTATTAAGTGACTTGCCTCAAGTTATACAGGTAGGAAGCAAATGAATGTGAAAAGATGACTAGTTTTGGAGTGAAAGGACTTGGGTTCAGATCCTGTCTCTATTATCTGTTTGGGTTACCTGTGTAATCTAAGGACAAGTCACTTATCTTCTCTGGGCCCCAGTTTCCTCATCTGACAAAGGAGGGGGTAGATTTGTTGTTTGCAGTTTTTTAGTCACGTCCAATTCTTCATGACTCTATTTGGGGGTTTTTTTGGGCAAAGATACTGGGGGTAATTTACGATTTCCTTCTCCAGCTTATTTTACAGGTGAGGAAACTGAGGCAAACAGGATTAAGTGACTTGCCCAGGGTCACCCAGCTAGTAAGTATCTGAAGCCACATTTGAACTCAGGTCCTCTTACCTCCAAGCCTGGCACTCTATACACTGCACCACCTAGCTGCCCTAGAGGGGTAAGTCAGAGGGCCCCTAAAGACCTTCCTAGGTCTTGATCCTGACTTCAGCATGAGGAGGTTATAATGGATTCATCAAATTTGCCTCCTTACATTTTATTTAATACCTACTTCCTAGCCTTCTGCTGTTTCTATAGCCACCAGACAGCCACTCTTCATCAAAATATTTCACTTTTTCCTCCATATCTGAGATTTTTATTTCTGCTTATACTTAACTTTGGTTTACATTTTAGCCCAACCCCCCTTTTTTATTTCTAATTTCTAACAAAAATCTGATTTTTTCCTACAGAGTCTGATCTTGACTCTAATCAAGTCAATTAGCCAGAATTTATTATTCTGTTGTGTGCCAAGCTTTGTGCTAATCCCCGAGGATAAAAAGGAAGGCAAAAAACAAACAGTCCCTTATCTCCTCAAGTTGAGTCTGCTGAGTATTATCAGGGCTGCAGGTATTGCTGCTAGAACGACACGCCCCCTAGAGGTGGGGGTTGGGTTTTGTTTTATTTGTATTTCTCCTCAACATCTACATACATAAGTAATAAAAAGCTTCGTAAATGATGAATGAATTTGGTTCTTTTATTTCCTATCCATACTTGAAGTTGGCATAGACTCACTGCCAGATTTGCTTTCTGGTTAAACCCTAAACTTCCCGGACCCATGTTGATAAAATGACAACACCTTTCCCTAAATCAAATTATCACCCTTAATTTAACCACAATTATAAATTTAGATTTTTAAAATGGCTTTCTTTTGTTAATATTTTTTCCTAATTATATGTAAAAAATGATTTTAACATTCATTAAAAATTTTTTTTGAGTTCCAAATTCTCTCCCTCCCTCCCCTACCCCTTTCCTAAGACATGTGCAATCATGCAAAACGTATTTCCATACTAATAATGTTGTGAAATAAAACACAGACCCCCCTCCTCCAAAAAAAAACCCCAAATCCACAAACCATGAAAAAAGTAAAGCAAATAAAAGTATACTTTGATCTGCATTCAGACTCTTATCAGTTCTTTCTCTGGATGTGGATAGCATTTTTTATCATGAGTAATGGTTTTCTTTCAAGGTAAGTACCCTGGAAGTATCTGAGTTGGGTAGGTGTTGGACAAAAGTATATGTGACTTTTTGAGTTGGATCCCAAATACCCCCTATGAATGTTGGCATTCTAGAGTAACAAGAACTCAAAACCTCATTTCATTCCAAAGTCACTTAGCCAAGCACAGACTCCTAGCTTTGGGCAGAGAAAGGTGAACAGCAGGTGAAGCATGCTGGTTAAGGGATGGCTGTCCACCAGACAGATACTGCCAGTGTGATCTATGGGATAGGTGATTAACCTGGTATCCATGAAACTTTTGTTTTTAATATTTTGAAAATTCTATTTCAGAATAATTGATTTCCTTTGCAACTCTGTGTACTTTATGTTATGCACTTAAAGGCATTATTTTGGCAAAGGATCTGACTTCACAAGATTGGGATGGGGATGGGAGGGCACTGATGACACCCAAAAAGTTAAGAACCCTTGAGACAGAAGACCTGAAGTAAATCCCACTTGTGATACTTAGTAGCTACAAGCAAATTATTTAACCTTTCTGTGCCTCAGTTTCCTCATCTGTAAAATAGGGGAAGAACAAGTATAGTCTCTAAACTCATAGGATTATTGAAGTTCTCAGATGAAATAATGTATGTAAATCAATTTGCAAACCAGATGCTATATAAATGTCAGCTACTATTATTTATTATTGTTATTATCTTATTTTTCTCATCTTTTTTTCCATGGAATTTAGGTAAAAACAGTCCTGGGAAAATGGATATCCTTCTTTCATTCTTTATGTTTCACATTCTGCAGAGCATCGCACAGGTAGATGAAATAACTGCCTTTTGTAATTAAAAGTGTTAGAATGTAAGAGCTTTCATTGTTACTGTTAATAATAGTATTATTCATCTGAACTAGTTCTATGAATGTGTCCATGCCATTCAGGCTGCCTGAGGCCATTGGGACTGGAGACTTATAGGAAATCTAGTTTGACTCTGTTCCTTGCTGTGTGCATGGAGCTGGCAACTCCTTTGTCAGTGTTTGGACCAAGCATTACTTGAAGCATGAGCCCCTCCCTTACTGCATGAAGAGGGGCATAAACCCCTCCCCCCTTACTGAATTCCTCTATTTGAACTCATTCAGTGATCAGAGGCTCACTACCATGTGAGGCAAGTTTCTTTTGTTCGACAGCTCTCACCATTGGAAACTGTTTCTTTTATCTGGAGTAGAAAGTTACCTCCTGTGGTCCTCAAACCAAAGAATCTTTGACTCGTAGAATATCAGAATAGTTCTACACTCTCTTCTTCGAAGGGTTTTTGTAAAGAAAGTGCTTTGGAAACCTTAAGATACTCTAGAAATGTGAGTGATTATAATTACTATAGAAGGAATGATCAAAGTCATAGGGCTGTGTGGTATAGTGAAGAGAACATCCATTTTGGAGGCAGAGGGCATGGATTAGAGTCTTGACTCTCTTCTCTGACATCTTTATGACTTTAGGCAAACCTCTTTCCTTCTCTGGGCCTTGGTTTCTCCCTATGTAAAATGACAGGGTTAGACTTGGTAAGTCCTATCATCCCTTTTAACTCCACATTTGATGATTTAATCAAAGTATCTTTCCAATGTAGGAATTATCCTGATGGGAATCATCTAACCTCTGTTTGAACATGTCCAGTGACGGGGAGCTCACTACTTAACAAAGCAGACTGTTTCATTTTGGACAGATTCTTTTTTCTTCATGAGTGACAGAAGAAGCAGGTAAGTAGGTTACAGAAAATGACAGGATTGGAGGAGGAGGGGAAGAGGAGAAAAGCTTTCTTAATTATGTTTTGTGGTCTTTGGGAACATTTTCAGTGATGTTGGGTATGGGTTTCAACTGTTTTCTCTTCAACCTTGAATAAAAATATCTCTAGTCAATCAATAAGCCTGTATTCTTGGCTGCTGGAGAGACATAGATTGTTCAGGGCAAATAGCCCTGAAGTTGGAATCAGAGGAGCTGGGTTGGAAGGCCCTCTCTGCTACTAGCCATTGCCCCATGAGACCTTCAACAAGATACTTCCTTCTCTGGGTCTTAGCATCTTTAACTGCAAAGCAAGGGGGTTGGAAAAGGTCAGAACTGTAACAGAAGGGGAAAATGAACAGGGTGTGGTTCCAGAGGCACAATGGATGAAGCACTGGCCCTGTCAGGAAACTCTAAGTTCAAATCCAGCCTCAGACAATTGCAGGTTGTCTGACCCTGGGTAAGTCACTTAACTTTTGTCTACCTGTTTCCTCAACTGTAAAAGGAGGATAATAATAGCAACTATCTCCCAGGGTTGTTGTGAGGGTCAAATGAGATATTTGCAAAGTGCCTTGCAAACCTTAAAGTGCTATATATAGCTATAATAACTGCTATAATAAAATATATAATAATATAACATTATATTATATAATATCACATATAAACTATATAAAAAGTGCTATAATAATTATTATTAGAGCAATGAAATTTAGAGGTTGTGATCAACCCCTGCACTTCTTTAGCTGTTGAGCTTGGCACTTAGTTGGCAGTAACGGTGGAAATAGGAACCTACCAGATGAGGCTTATGGAAGGATGAATTTTTTGAGGGTTTGGGGGGACCACAACTGTGAGTTTTTTAGGCATGAGAATCTTCCATTAAGGAAACTTCCTTGACTAATACAGATTGGTGCTTGTTTTACAACTTATAGTCTTAATGAGTTGTCTGGGGGGTGGGGTGCTGAAAGGCTACTTCAGGTCCCACAGCCTGCACATTTCAGAGATCAGCTCTTTATTCATTGTGTTACACAGCCTTTCTGTTACAAGGATCATTGTGGTCCTTATCCCCCGAGTGGCACAGACTTCTCCAACAGCTAAGTGACCTTGGTGGTTAAGTGAAGTCCATATTGAATAGAGATCCAGGTATGATTGGCTAAAGAGTTTAGCCTGGGAAAGAACATTTTCTGGGGTAAGTGCTAATATTAGTAGGCTGTCTCCTTTTGTCCTAAAGATGCAATCAAACCTTCCAGAATGCTTGGAGATCAATCTGTGTACTGTAACTCAAACTTTGGGGAATGAACAGAAGCAGCTGATGCAATAGACCAAGCATTGGACTGGAGGTCAGACGACCTGGGTTCTGGACTCAGAGCCATAGTTGACTTCCTCTGTGGCTTCAAATTAGCCCTATTCTCTCTCTCTCTCTCTCTCTCTCTCTCTCTCTCTCTCTCTCTCTCTCCCTCTCTCTCTCTCTCTCTCTGTCTCTCTGTCTCTCTCTTTCTTTCTCTCTCTCCTCCCTTCTCCCTCTCCCGCTTACCCCCCCCCAGTTTCCCTATAAGTCAAATGGTGTTAATAATTTCTGCCCCCTCCCCACTCACCAGAGCTATTGTGAAAGACAAATGAAGCAATGAAGGATATCTCAGAATTGTAGAATCTCGGGTTGGGAAGAAATCTTAGAGGTCTCATCTTAGAAGCTCAGCCCAGTGGACATTCTAACATCCCCAGCAAGTGGCCCACCTGTGTCTCTTTCAGGACCTCCAGTGCTGGAGAGCTCCCTACCTCAGGAAGTATTCAATTCCATTACTGGAAACCTTTAATCTCATGTCTAATGCTAGGATAGTCTTTATTCTGTTGAGCTGAAATTTGCCTCCAGATGACTCCCCCATCTGCCCCATTGCTCCTGATTCTGCCCTTTGAGGTCAAGAGGAACAAATGTAATTCCTCTTTCGTATGACAACCCATTAGATACTTGCAGACAATGATCTTATCCCCCTTGCTGTATAATATGTTGCACACATAAAAAGTAACAGTAAAGGAGATTTTGTTTGTATTCAAGGTTCTAGCTAATATTGGAATGCTTGTGGGCACAAAGGGAGGACTGGTAACTAGACCTGAGTGTGTAGCTGTATTCTGTTGAGGGCATGTCAGACAAAGTAATAGGCATAGGTAGGGATAGTCATTTGGCTCTGAGGCTTTTAAATGAGTGTAAGGATTTATTTTTTATAGAACTCTGCTGAAAGCATGTTAAAATAATCCTAACCTCTGAAGTAGGCCTCCCCAGTGGCACCAGAGAGAAAGGCAGAATGGTTTTTACATTAATAAAAGTAACTCTGATTTCTATAGAACTTTTCAGGTTTTTAAAGTATTTACTTTCCAATAACTCTATCAGGTAGATAAGGCCAGTATTATTGACCCCATTTCACAGTTGAGAAACATAAGGTTCAGATACTTCCCTGGGGTCACAGAGCAACTAAGTATCTGAATTAAGACTTAAATTCTGCTCTCTTTAGCGCAAAGCCAGTATTTTGTTCCTGTTACAAAATCAGAATCAAAGAATTTTAAAGCTAGGAGACGTATCATAGGTCCATCGGTCCAATTTGTGCCTGAAAAACCATAGGGGCCAACATAGGGGCCAGGTGTGGTAGTATCCACCAGTAATCTCTGCCACTGGGGAGGCTGAGGGTAGAGGATGGCATGAGCTTGGCACTGCGGAGGTAAATCCCCAGGAGTGGGGAAGGCTCTCAGGTTGTCTAAGGAAGGGCGAACCACCCAGGTTAGAAATGGAGCAGTTCAGAGCTTTAGCGCCATTTAGCGGTAGAGTCAGGCCAGTGACTGGCAGCTGTACTTCCAGCCTGGGTGAAATAGGGAGACTCGGACTAAAAAAAGAGTCAATCTTCTCTCTTTTGATGAATTAGCTCCACAGAGGAAGGAAACTGCCACCTACTAAGGTAGCCCTTTCCACTTGTTAGATACCACACAAACACTAGGACCTGAAGTCAGAATAGCTGCATCTGAGTCCTACTACTATGCTTCTCTGTATACTGTATCTCCTATCCTAGCCAAGTAGCCCCTACCAAACCTTTCATTTCTCTGAGCCTCTGTTAACTGTGGATCATGTATTGTATTACCTTATGGGGCAGGGAAAGATTATGAAGGTCAACTGAGATAATTTGGACTGAAGACATGAATTTAAATTCTGTCTCTGCCACTTGTGATATGTATGACCTTGGGCAGCTCATTTGACATTTCTAGGCCTTAGTTTCTTCATCTGTAAATTGATGGGGTCGTCCAGCAAGAAAAGAGAGAAAAATAAATTCCATTCAAAATAACTATAAAAGTATATATAATATCTGGGAGTCTACCTAATAAGACATAACATAGGAGCTATATGTGAATGCAACTATAAGAAACTCTTTACAAAAGTAAAGATGAATCTGAATAATTTAAGAGCTATTAACTGCTTGTGATTGAGCCAGGGCAAGATTAAAACAATTGGCAGCTTGGTGGTATAGTAGATAGAACACCAGGCCTGGAGTCAGGAAGACTTATCTTCCTGAGTTCAAATCCAGTCTCAGACACTTACTAGCTCTATGACCCTGGACAAGCTATTTAACCCTTTTTGTCTCAGTTTTGTCATCTGTAAAATGAGCTGCAGAAGGAAATGACAAACTACTCCAGTGTCTTTGCCAAAAATCAAACTCAAAAGGGGTCACAAAGAGTCAGACGTGACTGAAAATTACCAAACAACGGCAGCAACAACATGATAACAAAGACAATGTTACCTAAGTTAATTTACTTATTCATTGTCATACCAATCAAATTATTGAATGATTATTTTGTATAGTTAGAAAAAATTATAGTGAAATTCATCTGGAAGAACGAAAGGTCAGGAATCTCAAAGAAAATGAGGGAGCCTAATATTACCAGAACTCAAACTGTACTACAAAGCAGTGATCATCAAAATATTGATTAAAGACTAGAGAATTCAATTAGTGGAGCAGATTAGGTATACAATATTCAGAAGCAAATGAGTATAGTTTCCTAGTGTTTATTAGCCCAAAGACCTCAATTTCCGAAGACTCACTATTCCAACAAGAACTACAGGGAAAACTAGAAGGCAGTCTGACATAAATTAGTTTTAGACTATCATCTCATACCCAGGTAAGTCCAAATGGACACGTGACATCAGTATAAAAGGCTATACCATAAACAAATTGTAGGAACAAGAAAGATACCTTTTGCAACTGACCAAACATGGGATAGAAAGGAAAACAGGAGATAAAATGGAGAATTTTGATCATATAAATTGAAATGTTTTCAAATAAAGCTAATACAGTTAAAATTAATTAGAAGGGAAAGAGGTAACTGAGGGAAACATTTTTGTGTCAAAATTTTCTGATAGAGGTCTGATATCCAAGATATCCAAGTAACTGATTCAAATATATAAAAATAAGAGCCATTTGCCAACAGATAAATGAGCAAAGGGTATGAACAGGGATTTCTCAAAGGACAAAATCCTAAGCAATCAAAGTAATATATAAAAAAAATGCTCCTTATTATTGATATTAGGTTCTACCTCATGTCCATCAATTTGGCAAAGTTGACAAAAAAGGAAAATGATAGTTGTCTAAGAGCCTGTGATAAACAGGAGCACTGATACAGTATTGTTAGAGTGAATTAGTCCAGCCATTCTGGAAAAGCAATTCAGAACTGTGCCCCCAAAGTCAAAAACTGTGTATACACTTTGTTATACTACTGAACCTATACCCAAAGAGATCAAAGAAAGAGGAAAAAGACTTATAAATGGAAAAATATTTCTAGTATCTACTTTCATAATGGCAAAGAGCTAGAAACTAAGGGGGTGTTTACTACTTGGGGAATGACTGAACAAGTTATGGTTTATGAATGTTACAGAATATTGTTGTGCATAAAAACTGACAAAAAGGACAGCTTCAGAGAAACCTGGAAGGACTTGTGTGGATTGATATAGAGTGATGGGAGTAGAACCTAGAGAACAATTTATACAACAACATCATAAAAAAAAACAACTAAGAAAGACTTAAGGGTGCTCATCAATGAAATGACTGATTGTGCTTTCCGAGGACCAATGATAAAACGTTGTACCCATTCCTCATAGTAAGGCGATGAACTCAGTAATAGATGATTTCAGGCATGGCCAATGTGGGGATTTGTTTTACATATTTGCACATGTTTTGCATATTTGTCAATATGCATATTTGATAAAAGGGTTTTGTTAGCTTTTCTT
This sequence comes from Petaurus breviceps papuanus, assembly GCF_028583685.1. Taxonomy (NCBI): domain Eukaryota; kingdom Metazoa; phylum Chordata; class Mammalia; order Diprotodontia; family Petauridae; genus Petaurus; species Petaurus breviceps. The sequence goes on along the minus strand of NW_027185656.1, from coordinate 6,493 downwards.
TCATTTTAATGTATGTGTGTGTGTGTGTGGGGGGGGGCTTTTATTAAAGGGGGATTTGCCTTAGTTACCAAAATGCAAAAATTTAAAAAGTAAGAAAAAAGAGGATCATAAAAGTGTTTTTTTAAATGCATGGAAGAGCACAGAAGAAAGGTCATTGGGGAACCCAGACAAGCTGAACAACTTTGAAAATAACAACATAGAATTTATTAAATACTTGGAGATAGAATTAAGCTGTTGGTAGCACTGATCTTTGCTACCTGTATAATCCCCTTCTGTTCTGCTTTCCGTATGGAAATGTTTGTCTGATTTGGTGCTTAAATTCAGAATTTAAAAAAAAACACAATACAACTAAAAATGGGAGGGTTAAATTTAGACCTCTAAGGTCTATTCTGACTCTAAATCTCTGATCATGCGACTTAGATTCTTGTGACCTTAGTTCAAATATTATCTTAGATGTTTACTATGTGATTATGGGAAAGTCACATGAGTTCCCTAGCCTCAATTTCCTCATCTGTAAAATCTACAGTATCTACCTCAGAAAATTCTTAAGAAGCTTTAAAAAAAAATCACACATAACAAGTGCTTTTCATACATTCCACACCCGTATTTTCCTTGACCTGGTAAGGAAACTCCTTCTGTCAAAGCAGGTTGGCACCTCCTCTGTACCATATAACCCTGGAAGTTGCCTTGGACAGAGATGGGGTGGGGTTATGTGTTTAACAAGAACCATTCCCCAGAGTGACTGGCCCAGAGCCAGTGAGATGTGAGAAATCACCATCAGTGAGAGGGGTGAGATCTGTTTTTTGACTCTTTGTATCCCTAGCACTTAGCACAGGGCCTGGTACATAGTAGGTGCTTAATAAATGTTTGTTGACTGACCACGATCCATCATGCCTTGCTGCTTACAACAAGAACAATAGGGGGAGGAAGAGTGATAATGAATATTAGTGCTGGTCTGATAAGATACTGCCTCAAACACTGAATGAAAGACTCTGGACAAGTCACCTAAACATCTCCCAGCCTCAGTTTTCTTACCTGTAAAATAAGACAATAATGACACGCACATCAGAAGGTTGTGGTGAGGAGCAAATGAAATACACACACATATATGCATATACATATATGTTTGTATGTATATGTGTGTATGGATGGATGGCAGCTAGGTAGCATACTGGACAGAGCTCTGGAGTCAGGAAGATCTGAGTTCAGATCCAGCCTCAGTCACTTACCAGCTGTGTGACCCTGGACAAGTCACTTAACCCAGTGTGCCTCAGTTTCCTTATCTGTAAATGAGCTAGAGAAGGAAATGGCAAACTACTTTAGTATCTCTGCCAAGAAAACTCCAAATGGGATCACAGAGAGTTGGACACAAATGAAAAATGACCAGGCAATAGCATACACACATACACACATACATATGTGTGTTATATATCATTTGATTGACTTTATATATAGTGCTTTGCAAACCTTAATGTACTATATAAATGTTTATTATTATTATTAATCATTATTATTATTTAAACTCAATGATTCCTGGTCTTCTCTGGGCCCCCTGCTCATTGTATCATCTGAAGCTTATTAATGAGAGGCGATATCTCATTCCGGGCAGGTGGGTGGTGCAGTGTCTATAGTGCTAGGCCTGGAGTAAGGAAGATCTGAGTTCAAATCCAGCCTCAGACATTTACTAGTTGTGTGACCCTAGCTAAGTCAGTTAACTCTGCCCCAGTTCCTTTATCTGTAAAATGAACTGGAGAAGGAAATGACAAATGTCTTAACATATTCATAGTAATTAATAATAGCCAGCATTTATATAGCACATTAAGGTTTGCATAGTGCTTTACAAATATTTTCTCATTCTATCCTCAAAACAACCCTGGGAAGTAGGTGCTATTATTTTTCCTATTTTGCAGATGAGGAAATTTTATGCAAACAGAAAAGTTAAGTGACGTACCCAGGATCAGCCTGCTAGCTGGTGAGTGACTTTGACAGGATTTGAACTTGGGTCTTTCTGACTTCAGGTCCTATGCTCTATCCATTGCATCACCTCACTGCCTCTATATCCATAGAACATGGGACATCAGAGCTAGAAAGACTTTTAAAATATAGAATATTAAAAGTTAAAACTGGTAATGACTTCAGACTATATAACATCAGAACTGAAAAGGGTCAGAACATAAAATGTCAGAACAAGAGCTTCAGAATGGACTTTAAAACATAGACTATAAGAGTGTATGTAGGGGCGAGGACAGGAGAACCTTAGAATATAGAATGTCAGAGTTGGGTGGGACCTTAGAACATAGGATTTAAGAATTATGAGGAACTTCGGAGACCACCCAGTCTTCCTTCCTCATTTTAAAGCTAAGTAAAGTGATCACCAGAAAAAAAGTGACTTACCCAAGGTCCTGAGCATAGGCAAGGAGTAAGATAGGTGTCCATTTTGGTGTAACATCCAAGGTTGTGATGGAAGTGAACGAGAGACATTAAAATATGACCTTTATAAAAATAATTGCTTATGTCTTTGACTCTAGAAGGTTCTTCTCTCCATGGTTTATAGATAGGTATTTTGTGGGAGGTCAAGTGACCCATATCTCAGAGCCATTAGTGGGCAGTGACATTACATGGAGGAAGTGGGCCTGGATGGATGGGTAAGATTTGGATGGGTAGGGAGTTAGGAATTTGTGTGTATTCATGTCAGCGTTAGTCACCACTGCAGACCACTTGGCATGGGGACACTGGAGAAGGGAAGGAGGTATGGCCGTGCTTCCTCCACATGTAGTAGCTAGGTTCTTTTGCCCAGCTTTCACAAGAATCTCATCCCATAGAGTTACAGTGGGAAGAACATCATCCTTTCTGTGCTTCGAGGCGCCATATTGGGAATGGATAGAGAGATAGAAACAACCTAGTTCCTGCTCTCAAGAAGCTCACAGGCAAAAGGTAGGATGCAATGTATTCTTTTAAAAAATGATGCAAGGTAGACTGTGGTTAAGGAGAAGGAGAGAGCCAAAGTAATATGTGGCAGATCTAAGATCTGAACTTGGGTTCTGTGTTTCTTAAGTTTGGTGCTCCAAATTTAGGAGTTCCACCCCTTCAACCCCCACTTCCAAGTGATCTCTGGGTTTAATAGACACTGCATTTATTCTGAGTTCATTGGCCATTTGTGTTGCCTTCATTTACGTTATTATAGCAGTTATACATATATATTGTTCTCCCGGTTCTTACTTGGCTCTGAATCAGTTCCTACAAGTCTTCTCATGTTTCTCTGAATTCCTCATGATCATTTTTTTATGTGTGGCATAGTAATATCCCACTACATTCACCTACCATAGTTTGTTCCACCATTTCTCAACTGATGGACAATCATTTTGTTTTCAGTCTTTTGCCATCACCAAAGTGCTGTTATTAATATTTCGGTATATATGAGGTCTTTTATGTTGTCTGTGACTTCCTTGGAGTTCATGCCCAGTAAAAGAATCTCTGGACCAAGGGGTGTGAATAGCTTAGTGAGTTTTCTCAGGTAATTCCTTTGGGGTCTGTTGATGATTGATTCTGATGTTTGGGGGGGAGGGGTGGAAGGAAGGGATCTCTTGCTGCAGCCCCAGCAAGGAGCAGCTATGGACAAGATCCTGGAAGCTGTGATGCTGTCTTCCTACCCCACCAATGTGAAGCAAGGTTTGGCACGGCGGGTGATTGAGGCAGCAAAGCAGCCCATGGACAGTGCGCAATGCTGGGCCATGCTGGAGCTGTCCACCAAGCTCTTCCTGGTGGGCGACACCAAGTTCAAGCGGGAGATTGGGCAGGAGGTCCTTGAAGTCTATGGCCGATACCACCTAGAAGCCTTCCTAGAGTTCTTTAATGCCCATTTCCTCCTGACTCTGCTGCAGGAGGGTTATGGGACTCCAGGCCACCCCAGCCCCTATGTGCTGGATTATGTCCAGCTGGGCCTGCAGTTCATCCCTGAGGGCCCAGAGGCCGAAGGTGTCTTTGCCTTGCTCCGCCTGGAAGTCCTGAGAAAGGTGTGTGAACGGCCCGGCCCCAGGCAGTGTGCCAAGGTGGCTCTCCTCCTGAGCCAATACCCACGCTGCATTCCAGATGGCAGACACCGGCTGCTCTTCTGCCAGCAGCTGGTCCGCTGCATCGGACAGTTCCAGTGCCTGGCAGAGGGGGATGAGGGCATTGTGGAGTTCTTGAGCCATGTGAACCAAGTGAGTGGGCTCTTGCCTAAAATTTGGAGGGCTCAAGCCTCATCCATCCTGCCATCCCTGAAAGAGCTGTTTGCCATCATCTCCTCCACAGGTACCTAGGGCAGGGGGCGGGTTTGTGGAGAGAGGGCTGGTCAGTGGGCTCAGGAAGGCATATGTGTCTTGACATTAAATACTGGAGAATGTCAGAGCTATGCAGGACCCCTCTAGTCTAGCTTCCTCCCATCATGTTGTTTTACAGATATGTAAACTGAGGTTCAGGGAAGTATGGAATGTCTTTTTCCAAGTTCATACAGCTTGCTCCTCCGGGAATAGAACCCAGATCTTTTTTTTGTTTGTTTTTGTTTTTGATTTTTGGAGGGGGGAAAGGTAGGGCAATTGGGGTTAAGTGACTTGCCCAAGGTCACACAGCTAGTTTTGTGTTAAGTGTGTGAGGCTGGATTTGAATTCAGGTCCTCCTGACTCCAGGACTGGTGCTCTATTCACTATGCCACCTAGCCACCCCTAATCAATCAATTAATAAGCATTTTTTAATAGGGGAGACAGCATGTAAATAAACACAGACAAGATGGAAAGTAGGTCTCTTGAGGAAGGTGAAAATTATCTGGGGCACTGAGAAGTTAGTGCATAGTTGCAAAGCTAGTATGTATCACAGTTAAGACTTGAACCCAGGTCTTTCTGATTCCAAGGCTTGCTCCCCTACTCACTTCACTTGAGAGCCACATGGACTGGAGTGTAAATATATGTAGTATTCATATATGTGCAAAGACGTGTATGTATGAATGCCCCATTTAAATATGGCATTCTTTATGACCTCTCCTCTGCCTGGATGTCAGGTGGTCCAATCCCATCCACATCCTAGCTTGTGATCCTGGATAAGTCATGACTTGCCCACCACTCATCACTCTGCTGATCCCCCTGCTCCACATTCTATAGATGTATTATTTCCCCTATTAGCCCATAAGCTTATCGAGCCCAGGGACCACGCCATTTTTTATCCCCAACACTAAACACAGGGTCTTGTGTCTGATAAGTATTTATTGAAATGAATAAAGAAAAATCCCCTTCCAGGCACAGCCTTTACTAAAATTCCAGGGCTGCTAGGAGGGGTTTTCTTATTGGTTGCCAGGAGAGCACCCTTTTGGATAGAATTCTCCCCTCATTCTGCCTCAGCCTCCCACCTCAAAGAAGCCAAGAGTTGTTCTTGGCAGCACTGGGAAAATGGAAGGGATGATGGCTTGGGTGTCAGGTAGTCAAATCCTATTTCTGCCACATACTAGCTGTATGAACGTAGGCAAGTCTCTGGTCTTTTCTGAACCTGAGTTTCATCACCAAGAATATGGTGGATAGACAGTCAGAAAGATAGATATTTATCAAGCCTTTATTATGTGCAAGGCACTGTGTTAAGTACTGGGGATAAAAATAAAAGATAGCAAGGCTGTTCCTGTCCTCAAGGAGCTTATATTTTAATGGGCAAAGACTACACATAAAGGGGGCGACTAGGTGGTGCAGTGAATAGAGCACCGGCCCTAGAGTCAGGAGGACCTGAGTTCAAATCCAGCCTCAGACACTTAACACAAAAACTAGCTGTGTGACCTTGGGCAAGTCACTTGCCCCCAATTGCCTTCCGAAAAGCAAAAAATAAAAAAGACTACACATAAAGGGAGCTTGAAGGGAGAAGGGATTCTGGAGGCACGGTTTGGAGATAGCCAGGAAGTGATATGGAAGCTTGGATAAGGTGAAAGGCCCCTATCCAAACTCAGGAGTAGAGTCCAAGCTTTTTATGGGAAAGGAATGGGGAGGAGGTGACTTGTTTGGAATATGACCTGCATGATAATCCTTTCACTGTCTGACTCACAGGGTTGTTGTGAGGGAAAAGTGTCTTAAAGTGACAGCCTTAAAGTGGTATGGTCATCATCATTGGTATTCCTGACAAAGTAGAGTCAATCTAAATTATTCAGTTTCTGGCCTCAGCTCTCTCTAACCCTGGGAGCTCATGAATAAGGGAACAGGCCCAGGCTCTGGCCTGTCCCCATTGCCTCTTGGTCAATGTCTGCTGGTCACAGTACATACAGTCTGACATGGACATAGAGGGAGGTGTGCCCTGATGTAACTCATGTGTAGGCAGAACACAGATAGGACAACCACATGTACATACAGCACATTAAAACTGAGGGTTATGTGCACATGCACACATACACACACACGCATGCACACACGCATTACATAATCCACTCAAGTCAAATTATGTCAACCAACCTTTATTAAGTACTTTCTATGTGTTGACATTGTTC
>NW_027185655.1:86998052-87011787 GCF_028583685.1 Petaurus breviceps papuanus | reverse complement strand
AGGGACATGAAAGATCTTGGGGCCGAATGTAAGGGTTATGGGATTTAGAGATCTTCCATGCCCCATGGACGTTCTGACATAGCAGAGCAAGAGAAAGCGGAAAGCGAGAAAAAGTGAAAGCCGAGCTAACGGTCCTGCGGTTGGCGGCGGTTGCGGTTGCGGTTGTGGCAGCAGCAGAGGCAGCGGCAGCGCGAAGCCCTTTTTTTTTTTTTTTTGAGTTAGGACTCCTGCTGAGCACTGCCAGGGGCCGGAGCTGCTGGGAGCAGGACTTTCTGCTAAGGACTCCTGCTGAGCACTGCCGGGGGCCGGAGCTGCTGGGAGCGCGCTGGGTGGTTGCTGTGAGTGGGGAGAGGAGGACCTTTGCCTGAGGTAGCCTGTTCTGTTTTAAAGGCTTGAAAATGTGGGTGCTTTCTACTTTATCTACCTGTGCCAATATCATAACTACTCTGATGGCTTTCACTTTCTGGTTTTGAGACTCAGTCTTTTGGTATCTTAATAAATTTTCTAGTTTATTTCCCCATATGGCAAACATGACATATTTTGTGATGGATAATTATATCAGCATATTTATAATCTCTATAGGCATTGTGAACATGGCATTGCTGATACACTTTACCTTGTGTGCATCTCTCTATTTCAGATGTGTTTCTTGTAAACAGCATATTGTAGGATTATGATTTCTAATCCATTCTGCTATCCATGTCCGTTTTATGGGAGAGTTCATTTCATTCACATTTACATTTATGATTGTTATCTGTTTCTTCCCCCCATCCTATTCCTGCCCCTGTTAATGTTCATATTTTCCCTCCCTTCTCCCTTACCCCCCTTAATCGTTTTCCTTTTGACCACAGCCTCCCTCAGTGTTCCCTTTTCAGCCCCCCTCCGTTTTCCTCCCCCTTCCCCTTACTACTTCCCTCCCTACAAAACACTCCCACCCCCTTTCGTAACCGTTTCCCCCTTCTACTGCCTGTAGGATGTTATTATTCTTAATGAAGTATGCTATTTCTTCTTCGCATCAAGAGTGACAGGAACAAATCTCATGTGAAGCTCCTCTCCCTCACCTCTTTCCCTCTAAAATGATACTTTTTGCGTTTCTTCTCCATAGAGTCCTATGCTTAACTTGTTATTCTCTCCTTGTACCAGAACCAATGAGGGAAAAGCTCATAGGCTTCCCAACTCCCTCCCTTTTTTTCCTCTGGTATACAGTTTTTATGCCTCTATGAGTGGCATAATTTACCCTTTTCCACTTCAACTATTCCCTTTCTTCCATTGCAGTCCCTTTGTAGCCCTTAAGATTTTTTAAAAATCGTCATTTTGTGTATTTTATAGTCATACCTCTACTTGTCTATAACCGGTTTGCTCTTATCAAATAGCAGGGTGTGTCTGTGTTCTCCTTGTTTACCTTTCTAAGTCACTGTTGCATCTCATAATTGGAGGTTGAATTTTCCATTGAGTTCTGGCTTTTTTATCAAGAAGGTCTGGAACTCTGTTATATCATTGAATGACCATCTCTTTGCCTGGAAGAAATATGCTCAGTCTCGCTGGGTATGTTATCCTTGGTTGTAACCCGAGCTCTTTTGCCTTCTGGAAAATTGTATTCCACTGCCTCGATCTTTCAGTGTAGAGGCTGCCAAATCCTGTGCAATCCTCACTGTGGACCCTCGATATTTGAATTGTTTCTTTCTGTCCGCTTGAAGTATTTTCTCTTTTATCTGGTAGTTCTGGAGTTTGGCCACAACATTTCGAGGATTTTTCAGTTTGGGATCTCTTACAGCAGGTGTCCGGTTGATTCTGTCTATTTCTATTTTCCCCTCAGGTTCTAGTATATCAGGGCAGTTTTCCTTAACGAGCTCTTGGAGAATGTTGTCCAGGCTCATTTTTTCATCATAATTTTCTGGTAGGCCTGTGATTCTCATATTTTCTCTCCTTGATCTGTTTTCAAGGTCAGTTACTTTTTCTTTGAGGTATTTTACCTCTTTTTCTAATTCTTCATTCTTGTTGTTTTTCTTGGCTAATTCTTGCTTCCTCATAGAGTTATTTGTTTCCATTTGGTTAATTCCCGTTTTTAGAAAATCATTTTCCTTGGTTAATTTTTGAAGCTCCTTTTCCATATCATACACTTTTCTTTTTAGAGAGATTTCCTCATTATAATGGTTTTCTAATTCTGCTCTTTTTGTTTTGAGAGAATTATTCATTTTGTCTTCTATCTCTCTCATTTTGTTTTCAAAGTTCCTTTTGATCTCTCTAGGAGAGCCTTCTGTGCTTGGGACCCATTCCTTGTTGAAGTTTCAACTTTGGGTGTGGAGTCCACATTGTCTCCCTCTGAGGATGGTTCCTCCCTCTGAGGATAGTTGGACTCCAGAGGCTTTGTCTTTGTAGTCTGCTTTCTACCCATCTTGAGGAAGGGTCCTAGCCACGCCCTTCCTCTAGGATCCCAAGCCTTTACTGTAGAAGGTTTTGCCTTGCGGCAAGAGTTACTATGTTTTCAGGGTCAGAGGGGCAGTTTGGAGCAAGTGAGGTTCACTCTGTCATCCTAGTCTCTGGAGGTCCTGAAAGGGGCTTAAAAATATATATATATATCTTGGCTATGAAGTGGTAGCCCCAGGAGTGTTTGCTGTCCAGGTCAGGAGCCCCTGTATTTGCTTCTTACCTTGCTGTTTCCAGTCCCAGTTTCCAGTGATAGGCCTGGTAGTGGACCTTGTGGTTGGTGGGAAGACTTGCCCTCCGAGTTGATCAGGCCCCTTCCTGGCCTGTGTCTGCCATGCCGCACCTTCCCGGTCTTCCCTCACCAGTCTTAATATAGTTTTGGGGAGTACAGAGTTAGGTAGGTAGGAAAGACAATACAATTGGTTACAGGGTAGATAGCAACATAGGAGTGGGGACAACAAGATTGGTTAGTTCTTTTGTAGTGGGCGAAGGCAGGGCAATTGGGGTTAAGTGACTTGCCCAAGGTCGCACAGCTAGGAAGTGTTAAGTGAAGAAGCCAGATTTGAACTTAGGTCCTCCTGACTCCAGGGCCAGTGCTCTATTCACTGCACCACCTAGCCATCCCATGATTAGTTATTTTAAAGAAAACAGGTTAGCACACCCACTGGGGGCTAGTGATAACCCCTCTCTGACAACGAAGGAATGTTAGCTATTTTATGAGACCCATCAGCTCCTTGTAGAACCAAGTTAGCAGACTCCTTGACTCCTTGAAGGGAAATAGCCTACAGGATACTTGCATAAGTGAGAAAATTATTTCTTTTAAACTCAGTCTAAGCTAGCTCAGCTGGATGACTGAGCTTAACTCAAGCCAGGTGGATGCAGACCCATTTATAAAATTAATATAACATAAAATCAGTTACATTGTAGAATCAATACAGTAGAAATCAATACAGAAGAAATCAGAGAGAATGTTAATTTTGATCTTTCCCATAAGGTAGCTACAAAACTAAAAACTCAGCATACCTTAACCACTAACTCTATCTCTCTCCAGCCTTCTCTCTCCCTCTCTCTCAGCTATTTTATGGTATGGTATCCACAACTGTCCTAAAATAGTAAGTGAAACCTTAGCCTTTCTCTCTTATTCTGGCCAGGTGTTTATAAATCTTTTCTATATGGCTCACAACTCCAAGTACTAGACCAATTTCTCTTTATTTATAACAGCCTATAGAGCAGGGATTATTATTCCGGGGTCTAAAAACTACATAGATGGATATATATACAGACATCTATACATATACTCATATGTGCACATACCTGATTGTGTATACAAAATGTATGTGTATGTATATAGTATGTGTGCGTATACCTATATATTGCACTACATAAATGTTAGCTATTATAATTATGTGGATATATCCATATAAAACTGTATTTCAATATAATTGTTTTCCTTTGTAATCTTGCATGTTTTATTTCATGTATTTAAAAGCGTTATGTTGAGAAAGGTTCTCTAAGCTTCACCAGACTGACGAAGGGGTCCAAAACAAAGAAAAGGTTAAAAGACTCCCCCAGAGGTTAGGTCTTAGTGCCACCTTTACAAAGTGATGCATTCTCCCTCCTTTGAAACGGATGCCTCTTCATTCATACAGAGACTCAATCAGAAGCAAGCTTTTTTGTTCCTGCTTTTTGCAAAACAATGTTTTCTCCTCTGTCTGAACCACGTCATAAGTAGACCCCTTTGACAGTTTAGGGAAGTCTATGAAGTGCCTCTTATGGTGATGTTTTTAAATGCATAAAATAAAATGGAACTTATTATATTGGAATACAAAAAGTCCGTGTGATTTTAAGCTACTAAAACAAAATAGCATTAAGAATTCTAAGACATCTTTTATAGTTATTTTCTAAAGATGTTCATGGACCTCAGGTCAAGAACACCTGTTAGCTAATCAAAATTGTTTCTTGCCGGTGCTTAGGTAGAGATGTTTATGTCTTACTCCTTATGTCCTTTTAAACCTGCTTGGAAGGTGAGGGTCTTTCAAGAAAGAGGCAAAATTCTAGAAAAATGATGAAACCTTACATGAAGATTAAAGACTGAAAGGCCAAAAGGTATTCTTTTAATCTCTCTCAAAAGATTCTTTGAATCTATCTCAAAAGTCACAACAGAAACATCAAAAAGAAGGAAAACACCACGAAAACTTAAAAGAAAATTCAAAAATTACCCAAAGGAATGAACAAACCAAAGAAGGGCTCCAATCTAATGAAAAACAACTATGTAATAAAAAAGTAACTTAGTAATTCAAAGAGTAATTTTTTTTAACAATGTAGAAATTCCCTCCACATACACACCTCACAATTTTTCAACAACTTAGATAATCTTTAAGAATCACTATTAACCTCCAAGCACCTAGGCATGAGCCTAGAAAAAATAGAGGAACAGTGTGTTAAAACACAACAGCAGAATCAGGACACAATAAAATGAATAACAAATCTAAATGAAAGAAAGAAATTTAGAATTATAATGGAGAAGTAGAAGAGAAGTGGGGGAGGATGGAAAAGTGATGAGGTTTGAGAGGTTCAGGGATCCCTCAAGGACTGAAGTATATAGGAGAGGGAATCTGGAATGAATTCACAGACTCAAGCATTCTTTAACTCAAGGTGGCAAAGGTTTATTGTAACACTAATATGGCAGGCAGAGCTCCTCAAGGAACTTTGCAACCTAACAGGAATGATGCTAAAGCTTATATAGGAAAAGTAGTGGATTATGTGACAAGTATGCTAAGTAGGTGATAACATATAAATTTAGTCATAGGCTTCATTCACTACTGGAAACAGGAGGGGGGGGATGTACCTGAGAAATGTATTTTTGGTCTTTTATGTCTGTAGCAAGATAGCTTCAGGAGTTGACATCTATAGCTTTGATGGAATCTTAACAGAACTGCCTTCAGCCCCAATATTCAAACTTTACTACCCCCACCAATGTCCTAACTTATGCCTCACTGCTCATTAGAACAAGGGTGTCCCTGCACTCTTGGTTCCCACAAAAACAATGGGCATTCCCAATGGATAAAAACTCAGGACCCCACCCCCACCCCCCACCAGACCTTTTCCCAAAAGAACAGGTGTACAATCACAATCATGTCATCCATTTAGTCCAAGACAGGACCTCAATACCTCACTATCCATCTTGACCAGACAAGGCCACAATTGCTAGCCTATCAGAAAACAGCACCACCAGTATGTAGAGCAAGATACTTGACCACCTAACCTTATAAGGGGCCCACCCTAATGTTAGTGCCTGCACAGTAATAGTAAAGGACTGACCTGGAGTGAACCTGTGACAGAGTATATTATAATATCATTACTATACATATAATCCCCCTAACTGTGTGCATTATGGGTAATCACATGTGCAGTTACATCAAGGCTGGGACCCCTTGTCCATTATTTAATCCCCCAACGCACTCCTCCTATCAATCATGTTCCCATAATTGGGAATATAAATAAATCTTGATTGTATAATCAACATCATATTCTCTATAAAAATTGCGTGTCTTGCCTTACTGAGGGACCATTTTCTTCAAAGGGACTGAGCCACCTGCTGGAGTGTGAAACACCAAAAGTATAATAAATCTTTCCTACTGGCTTGGAGTCAGCCTGAGTCTTTGTAATTCTTTAGAAATGACCCACCACAACCCTACTGAAACCTCATCAGCTTGCCCTCTGGAATGTATATGATAACTGTGGAAATCAATACGTGATAATTCTGCTGATACAAAATAGTCTTGTTCATGCAAGGGAAATTCTACAGAGGTCAGCTTGTTTTTGTAACGGGAGAGATAATTTGCCTCATTGGGGCCCACTCATGAGTTATTGCTAGGCATAATGTCCTTGGGCTGGGGAGAAAACTGTCAGGGATAGTGTTATGAGGCTAGGGAGAAATGTGATCTTGGAAGTGGGGTTCAAGCACAAGTTTCCAAGCACCCCATCATTAAGACTAGATATGTTATTTCCCTAAAGAATTACACCCTACCTAGGGCTCTAGGGGCTTCCAGCCAACATAGGATCATAGCCTTAGATCCAGTAGGGACCTTAAACATCACTGAGCCCGACCCTTTCATTAAACAGAACGAAAACTGTGGCACAGAAAGTTTAAAAAGCACAGGATAATATAAAATCATAGGTTTAGAGTCAGAAGGGACCTTACAGACAAGGTAAGTCAATTCCCTGGTTTTACAGATGAGTAAACTGAGTCACACAGAAGGTGAGTGACTCGTCCAGGATCACAGAGATAAGTATCTCAAGCAGGATTTGAACCTAGGTCTTCCCCACTCTAAGTCCCTGTGATGGGAATGTAAATTTTAAAGATCTTCCCTGCCCTTAGGCTAAAGTGCACCTGGAGCCTGGGGTAGGAGGATTGTTTTTCAGTAGATACTTCTTGATTGGCCAGTGAGTCAATAAGGTTGTTACATTCTCTGAGCCAGGAGAAGGCTATATAAGCCCTGATGTGTAGGTTTGTTTTGGGGCTCACTTTGAGAAGTGTTCTGTGATTTGATGAGATGAAATGCTGGGAAGCCATTGTCCAGGGCCCCCCAGCTTTGAAATCCAGATGTTGATTTTGTATGGATGTAATGGTTGGACGGTTTGAAAAACTGTCTACTTGATCTGTTTCTCTATCTTGATAATTCTGTCTGTATATTCTGAAGTTCGGGGTGCTGACCTTTTTCCCCTGAACTAGATAAATGATACATATTTGACTGATTAAAGTAAGCTTGTTAACCCATTTTGAGTTGCTTTCCTTTAACAAAGGAGATCCAAGAACTTGTGTTGGCAGCGACCCTGGGGACGCTGGGGTGCTTGCTGCTACAGTCCCACACTTAACCACTATATCATGCCATCTCTGCAAATCACGGTTCCTAGAAGTCAAACCAGGCTTCTCCTGTGAAAACCAGGCATCCTAACTGCTGTGCTACTGTAATGCCAAGCAAAGACAACTTTCAAGGTTTGGAATACTAGCATAGTATTCTCCATTTATTTAGTGACAAATTAAGGCAAAACATTCACATAATTGAGAAAATCAAAATATGATGTAACAGTTCTCAGTTCAATCACAAAGTATCTCAATTCAATCACAAAGTATAATCAAAGTATCCCACCCCTGACTAGTACATTCATTTAGTCAGTCACAAAGTCTCTCTTCTCAAATGGAGATTAGTTTCTGATCATAAACAAAGTACATTGATTTGGTCAGTCACAGAGCACAAAAAGTCCAAAGTTTCCCACCCCTGGATCAAAACTGAATTATAATACCATCCATTTCCACCAAGCACCTTCTCAAAGGGGAAGTAGACAGCACAAAGGCCATCTACCCCAAAGTCACAACAAGGTTAGAATATCATCCCAGCATTCAATATCCAAGGAGAGTTCTTTTCTTCATCTTGACCCAAGGCAAATTCTCAGCAACCTCTATTCCTGGCAAGACAAAGTTTAACATAGTCACAATATACATTGCCGTTGTCCTCATTAATTCACTCTTTGCCTTCAGACCAGTTTCAGGAACCCTGAAAATGTGAGAAAGGCCCTCCTCCAGGATTTCTGTAAACATCCTCCTTTGGGGCTTCTGAACCAACATCAAGGTTCCAGGACCTCTGCAACAACAGCACTGTCCTTTACCAGCTGATGAATCTGGCAAAATAACATCAAAACAGACAGAACAAATACCAGCACCACAGTCTTGCTTCTTTCCAGTTCAGTCTTCAGTTCTTATTTCCCTCTCTCCAGCAGTAGCAGCAGCTTCCAGATGCTGGCCTCCAGAAATTCTTCTGATCTCTCTCTCTCCTTCGGCTTCTCCATCCATGGCACCAGTTCAGCCCCCTCTCTTCACATCAACAAATCCATCCCACAAGTGGGATTCACAAGCTCTGGGATTTAACACAACCCCAAAACCAAGACAATACAAGGGGATCTTTAAATTCCATTACCATCACAAGTACAGGGGTGAGTTTTATTTCATTCCAATGAGGCAGTAGGCCACATTAGGCAAATCAACCCCATGCAAAGACAACAATTTCCAACAGCCAACTGCTACTCCTGATAAAAAATGATCATTTTCTCTATGACATTAAATATGTCAGGGATATTTTGTCGTAAGCTTTATTTGATTGCAAGAGTAAATTCAGTACAGTTCTCCTCAGTCTTGGCCTTATCACACAACATTCAAGAACACACAAAAAAATCAATGTAAAACCATGAATGTGGGTTGCAAAAATACTGATTGCTGACATATTCAAACCACAAATATTTGATGAGCTTGCCAGCTTTCTTTACATACAAAGAAGAGTACTTACAAAGCCTACACAGAATCCTTTACCAGAATGCCTTTTAGAAGGGCATTATGGAAATGCAAGGGAATGGAGTCAAGATGGCAGAGTAGAAACAGGACCTCTGTATGGCTCTGGTTCTCACCACCTCCAATCCATGTAAAAAGGGACTCTGAACAAACTTTGGAGCTACAGAACGCCCAAATTGCCACAGAGAAGTTAACCTCCCTCTGAGGACAGCCCAGCAGGATGACAGGAATAGGCCAGCGCAGTGCTCTAGGAGCCAAGCTCAGCCCCACACCAAGGTTTTAGCCCAAGGGCGAGCCTGACCAGCCGCTGCCAGCTGAAGGGACTCCATATCACCAGCAGCTGCAGGGGTCAAGAATTATCAACACAAAGATATAAAGGACAAAGTGAGAGGTCAGTGCAGTGTGCACTTTGGGACCCAGTAGTTGGGAGTGCGTCAGCTTTTGTCCCCAGGGTGAGAAGCCTCTGAGGGCTGCAACACAGCTGCCTCCATGTGGCAGCTTCAGCTCCTGGACTGCAGAGTGTAGGGGGACAAAGTAACCAGTCTGAGGGGTAATTGCTCTTGTTTTAACCTGCTTGGATCTGGATTTCAGTCTAGGGTGGAGATCCTGGGGTGTGTGACCAGCTTGCCAAAGTGTGTGGAGGCTTCAAAGAGGGCACCCAACTAATGCCTTTAGCAGCTGAGAAAACCCCCAGCATTTGGTTCGAAGCTCCCCTGTCTGGTAGCAGAGTCCTACTGTGACAAAAGCCCAAAAGTCAAGTAATTGGGTGGCAATATGAGCAGGTAAAGGAAGCAAAACAAACAGAGCAACGTAATTTTACACTCCTATTTTGGGAACAAAAAGGATCAAACAGGGGGAAGACAGTGAAGTCAGAACTCCTGCACCAAAAGCTTCCAAGGAAAATACGAGCTGGTTACAGGCCACAGAGGACTTTAAGAAGCAGATAAGAGAAGTGGAGGAAAAATTGGGAAGAGAAATGAGAACAATGAAAGAAAATTACAAAATGAGAGTCAACAGCCTGACTGAGGAAAATAACACCTTAAAAAATAGACTAACTCAAATGGCAAAAGAGGCTCAAAAGGGCGAGGAGAAGAATTCCTTAAAAAGCCGAATTTGCCAGATGAAAAAAAGAATCTCAAAACCTCACTGAGGAGAATCATTCCTTCAGAATTAGATTGGACCAAATGGAAGCTAATGATTTTATGAGAAATCAAGATGCTGTTAAACAGATCCAAACAGATGAAAGAATAGAAGGCAATGTGAAATATCTCATTGGAAAAAACACTGACCTGGAAAATAGATCCAGGAGAGAGAGTTTTAAAATTACTGGACTACCTGAAAGGCATGATCAAAGAAAGAACCTAGAAAGCATCCTCCAAGGAATTTTCAAGAAAAACTGCCCTGATGTTTTAGAACAAGGGGGCAAAATAGAGATGATAAGAATCTACCGATCACCTCCTGAAAAAAAAGAAAACTCCTAGGAATATTATAGACAGATTCTGAAATTCCCAGATCAGGAAGAGAATATTACAAGCAGCCAGGAAGTAACAATTTGAATTTTGTGGAAACACAATTATGATAACTCAGGATCTAGCAGCTTCTACACTGAGGGATTGAAGGGTTTGGAATATGATATTCCGGAGGGCAAAGGAGCTGGGATTAAAACCAAGAATCACCTACCCAGCAAAACTATCATTCTTTCAGGGGAAAATATGGTCATTCAGTGGAATAGAGGACTTTCAAACATTCTTGCTGAAAAACCAGAGTTAAATAGAAAATTTGACATTCAGATACAAGAAGCAAGAGCAGCATGAGAAGGCAAACAGGGAAAAGGAATTATAAGGAACTTATTGAAGTTGAACTATTAACATTCCTACATGGAAAAACGATAATTGTAACTGATGAAACTTTTCTCAGTATGAAAATAGTTGAAGGGAATATATATATATATATATATATATATATGTATAAGTCTATATCAGAGGGTATGAATACGTATGTTATTGTGTGCATATATGTTACAGGTACACATAGAGGGCTCAGGACCAATTTAATAGGAAGGATGATACTTAAAAGGTGAAATTAAGAGGTGAGAGAAGAATATAATGAGAGGAGATGGAGAGACAGAATCAGGTAAACTATCTCATAAAGAAGAGGCAAGGTTACAATGGAGGGGAAGAATAGGAAGGCAAAAGGGAATGGGTCAATCTTATTCTCATTGTATTTGGCTCAGGGAGAGAATGAAATACACACTAAATAGGGTAGCTCACCCTACAGGACAGTAAGGGGGAAGGGGATGAGAGGAGGGATGATGGGAGGACAGGCTGGGAGGGAGGGAAGTTAGAAACACCCAGTTTTGAAAAGGGACAGGATAAAAGTAGAGAACAGAACAAGTGGGATGTGGGATAGGAGGGAGGGAAATATAGTCAGTCTTTTACAATATATCTACTATGTTAATGTTTTGCATTAGCTACACATGTACAACTGTAATGCGAATGTAAATGTTAAAAGATCTTCCCTGCCCCTAGGCTAAAGTGCACCAGAAGCCTGGGGAGGGAGGCTTGTTTTTCAGTAGATACTTTTTGATTGGCCAGTGGTTCAATAAGGTTGTTACATTCTCTGAGCCAGGAGAAGGCTATATAAGCCCTGATGTGTAGCTTTGTTTTGGGACTCACTTTGAGAAGTGTTCTGTGATTTGATCTGAATTCTGGGAAGCCGTTGTTGAGAGTCCCCCGGCTTTGAAAAACCCAGAATGTGGAAACCCAGATGTTGACTGGGTATGGATGTAATGGTTGGACAGTTTGGAAATCTGTCTACTTGATGTTTCTGTCTTGATAATTATGCCTGTATACTTTGAGGTTCAGGGTGCTGACCTTTTCTCCTGAACAAGGTAAACGATATATGTCTGACTGATTAAAGTAAGCTTGTTAACCCATTTTGAGTTGCTTTCCTTTAACAAAGCAGATCCAAGAACCTGTGGTAGCTGCAAACCCTGAGGACGCTTGGGGTGCTTGCTGCTACAACAACCTATACTGAACTGCTTATCTTCCCAGTAAGAGTGGGTGACAAGGGAGGAAAATCATGTGCTTAATATATATATATATATATATATATATATATATATATATATACATATTATATATACTATCATTAATACTATTTAACATGTAATTGGGAAATAAGATATACAGGCACTGGGGCATAGAGATCCACCATGCCCTACTGGAAAAGTCAAAGGGGTATGGGAGAAGATATGGGAGAGAGCAGATTGGAGGAGTGGATATCCTTGTGGGACTGCTATTTTGGGGCAGTGGGTAGGGGAAAAACGGGGAGAAAATTTGTAACTCAAAATATGGCAGAAATGAATGGTGTAAAATCAGAAGTTAATCAAGCATTTTAAAAATGAAAAAAAAGTCTTTAGGCTTCAAATTTCTCTTCTGAAAATGAAAAAGCTGGACTAAGTGATCTCTAAAGTCTATTCTGCCTCTAAACTTCATGATCTTATGAATCCTTCTGCCTTTGAGCTGCTTTGATGGCTTTTTTTTTTTGCTTTTTGGAGGGCAGAGGGCAGGGCAATTCGGGTTAAGTGACTTGCCCAAGTTCACATGGCTATTAAGTGTCTGGGGCTGGATTTGAACTCAGGTCCTCCTGACTCTAGGGTCAGTCCTCTATACTGCACCACCTAGCCGCCCATTTGATGGCTTTTTTTTTTTTCAGTCAACAGTTCACTGAAATTTCAATCGATTAAAAAAAAAAATTGAATTCTTCCCAAAAGACACAAATTCACAAAAATGTTTTGATTTTAGATTAGTAAATGGAAAACACATAAAGGGATCTTGAATCAAGGGATGTCTAGACATGATGAGAGTTAATAAGAAGGTCCAAGGTTGACCACTGGGCAACACTGACCCTGGAAAGGCTCTGGTGCTAGAAGAGAACATCCCCATGAAGTACCTTTTAAAGGGAGTGGCTGAGGGGTTCAGGCAAAATCTTTGGACTTTGGCTGCCTTTACTTTTGAGCAGCCTTTATTTCCCATCTTAGGAATGGAGACCTGGAAAGAATCTCAGATATAATCTAGTACAATCCTCTGCTTTTATAGATGAAGAAACCCACACAAAGGTTAAATTACTTAGCCAACATTACTCAAGCAGTAAGTTGCAAAACTGTGATTCAAGTCTAGGTCTTTGTATTCCAAATGTAGGGCTCTTTTCATTAAGTATATTAAGGTGTTGACCTCTGTAGCTCAGGGGTTAAGAGAAGTAGGTGGAGCTGAAGAAAACAAAGGAGGACAGGAGGGTGAGGAGACTGAGGAAAGAAAAAAGATAGAAAGTCCATGGAATGGAGTCAGCACATTTCTGGGAAGAGGTTGCTGGAGAGCTAGGAACCAAAATTTCCATATTACTAAAAGATGAGACTAAATGAGGAGAGTACCTCCTCAGCAACTCAAATATAAATTTTTGAAAATGTGAGGGAGGAAAACCACTCTTGTTTTATTGACTGTTTTGACGTGGTTCAAAAGAAATAGGAATGGCAAGACCCACCAGGCTCTTCACTAGCTTTTTTTAAACCAGACTTGTGATTTTATTGGTATAGGAAATTCCATGTGAGGAATTCCCCCTACTAATAAATAACACCACCTTTTCTCCAAGCCAGAGTGTTAAAGAGTTGCATAGAGCACTGAGAGGTTGTGACTTGCCCAGGATCACACAGACAGTTTGGATCATGGGCAGGACCTGAACCTATCTCTTGATTTCAAGGTCATTTCTTTATCCATGAAGCAGCTCAGGGCTATAGTGGATAGAACAGTGGACTTGGAATCAGTAAAATTTGAATTTGAAACTGGTCTCAGATACTTTTAAGCTGTGTCATCCTGTTTGACTTCAGTTTTCCCATATATAAAATGCAGATGGATACTAATAGCTCCTACCTCCTAGGGATGTTGTGAAGATCAAATGAGATTT
>NW_027185655.1:86965552-86993052 GCF_028583685.1 Petaurus breviceps papuanus | reverse complement strand
CTTTGTGGGGTCTGTAGCTCTAAAATTTGTTTAGAGTCATATTTTATAGGTATTTGAGGTGGTTATGGGGGGAGCTCATGAAGTTTTCCTGCTTCTATGCCACCATCTTGGCTCCACCCCTATCGATATTTTTAAGGAAACAAGTAAAAAATTAAATTTGGCTTATATTTAGCTATTTGGTCTCCTAAGGTACTTAATGTTTATTTCCTATGTTAACTTCTCATTAGAAAAGTGTAAATAATCAATTGATTATAGGGCCAAAGGGGAAAGTTTTCCATGAGATCCCAAATCTAGTGATACTAGAGATGATTTATGTGATGCTTTAAAGGGCTACAAAGTACTTTACCTACATCATGTCATTTGATGTAGAAACCCTGCGAGATAGGTGCTATTACTGATCTCCATTGTATAGATGAAGAAACTGAGACTGAGAGCAAGTGCCTTGACCAGGTCACAAGAATATGAGGTAAATTTTTCCACCCAACTCTTCCTGATTTCTAGTCCCCACTCTAACAACTATGCCAAGCAATCTCGAGAACTGGCAAAGACCTTAGAGGTCATTTAGTTCAATTGCCATCGTTTTACAAACAGGGAAACAGAAACCTAGAAAAGTTACATGTCTTGCCCATATAGTACAAGAGGCAAGATTTGAACTCAGGTCCTCTAACTTTAGAGACACTGTTCTTTCTCATAAGAGAGGTTCATGAAGCATTAGTAGATTTATAAATGAAACATGAGTTGACTGATGTTATCACCAAATTCTGGGATTCTTTGGAAAGAAGTGTTATTGCAGGGGCTGGTTTATTTATATGCAAAATGGTCTTCCAACCACCATTATTAGACCTTCTTTCAGAAGAAGCCTACCAAAAACCCACTTCACAGGTTAAAAATCAGCAATGAGAAGTTGAAAAGCCTTTGAGAGATTGGTTCTGCAGTGCACATTCTTTCTTTTGATTTTCAGTAAATGACTGATGTAAACCAAGAGGCAATCAGAGTAGTTAACTCTGGAAAGAATGAATGGGGGAAGAAAGGTAGAGGAAGGAAGAGGAAGAAGGAAATACCAAGGCAGCAGCAAGAAATAGAAACAGCAATAGGAGAAAGCACAGCAGCCTATAAAAATTCACACTCATGGTCTGACGTCATGAAGACTGTCTCCTCTGAGTCATGGAGGCAAATCAGATCAAAGTGAGTAATCTTGAGAGTGTCCTAAATATCACAAGCTGCAACAAGCATCCTTTAAATAACAGAGCATGAGGCAGCTAGGTGGTGCAGTGAGTAAAGCGTCGGCCCTGGAGTCAGGAGGACCTGAGTTCGGTTCCAGCCTCAGACACTTAACAACCACACAAAAAAACTAGCTGTGTAACCTTGGGCAAGTTACTTAACCCCAATTGCCCTCCAAAAGGCCAAAAAAAATAACAGAACACAATTTCTGCCCCTGGGTTCAATCACTAGTGCTGATCTATATGGCTTTATCTTATACAAGTAAAAAGAGCCTCAATGCAAATGGAGTTATACATCAAATTAATTCACTGACCAGTTTGGCAAATGTGGAAGACTCAAGCATGATAATAGAAAATGTCGATGGATCCAAGTTCAAATAACATCTGTAAGTCCTTGGTTAAGTTTTGAATCTCTCTGTGCCTCAATTCCCATATCTATAAAATGAGGTTGGTTAAATGACTAAACAAGCTGTGGTATATCATTGTAATGGAATATTATTGTGCTATAAGAAATGACAAGCAGTATAATTTCAGAAAAACTTGGAAACACGAATTGATGAAAAGTGAAGTGAACAGAACCAGAAGAATGTTGCACACAGTAACTGCATGATATCTGCATTGTTTCTTTTTGACTTCTTGCAGTGTTTTCTTCTTGATCTGAGAGGTCTGGAATTTGTCTATAATATTCCTGGTAGTTTTCATTTGGGGATCTCTTTCAGAAGGTGATTGGTGAATTCTTTCAATTTTTATTTTACTCTCTGGTTCTAGAATATGGGGGCAATTTTCCTTGATAATTTCTTGAAAGATGATGTTTAGGCTCTTTTTTTTTCATCGTGACTTTCAGGTAATCCAAAATTTTAAATTATCTCTCCTGGATCTATTTTCCAGGTCATTTGTTTTTCCAATGATATATTTCACATTTATTCTATAAGAACTGTGAATGATTTAGCTATTTTCAGCAATACAATGATAGAAGAGAATCCCAAAGGATTTATAATGAAGCATACTATCCATCTCTAATGAAAGAATGCTGTTTTTCACTTTCTTCCATTCTTTTTCCTTTGAGTCTTCTTGTTCCAAAATGACTAATATAGAAATGTTTTACATGATAGCACATGTATAACCTATATCTGATTGCTTAAGGGACAGAATTTGGAACTCAAAACTTTTTTTAAAGTGTTAAAATTTGTTTTAACATGTAATAGTGGAGAATAAGACATATTAAAATTAATAAAATAGGGGGGTTGGACTAGCTGGCCTCTGAGGTCCTTTCTAGCTGTAAAACCTATGATTCTAGGATTAGGAACAAGAATCAGGCCAAGTGACACAGATTTCCTGATATCTCATTATAGTATAGAGATAGTTTTGGATTTTCAAGGGCTATGCCTACAAGCATAAGCCATGGCAAGCGGACCTCGGTACTGAACAGGTATCTGCCATCCAAGAAGCAGCTTCACTAAATTCAAGAAGGCTCATCACCAGAAGATAAACTACCAAATTGTGATTTTTTTGACCAAAGAAATTCATGAAGGTCCTTGTAGCTGTGATTAACCATAGAGAGAGCTTTCACTTTGAAAAACTCATGGAAATCATGGATCATTTTAAGTATTTAAATTTGAAAAAGAATAATATTCACCTAAGAACAGTAGAAGCAGGCTACAAGAAGAAATACACAAGAGCAATTTATTCTATCCTTATGTTTCCAAGATAGAAATCTCCAGAGACAAATCCCAACCATGAAAAGAGCTTTCAGTTGGGCTTCACAAAGAAGTTTGAATTGCATGTTAGAAATAATGGTGCTTTCATTCCACATTGCAGAGCATTCACTATGATAAATGACTTCAAGGTTAAAGTTCATTTGCTTTGATTGTTTCACAGAGATAGTAATGGGAATGATATATTTGCATTCTATAAATCCACATTTATCTTAATTACATCAAGAATTGAGACAAAATATTAAACTCAGGATTGTCTTCATTGTACAGCATCCCTGAATTTAAAAATAAATACAAGTTTCAAAATTAATTAACTTTTCCAAATTTTGATTTTCCATCTGCAGCCCCCATTCCCATAATTAATCCACTTCTTGTATTTCTCTAACAAAAGTATCTAATATATATTCAGACTCCATGACAATTCTGTAGTTGTGTCTACCCACATGATAGCAAAGAGTTGAAGAATAACTTGAATAACTAGAATAACTTGCTCCAAAACTTTGACCTGAAATGAGAATGTCTTTGAGGTACTATTTGATTTTCCTTGAATTAATGGAATAATTAAATCAAGTTCCCTGTTTAATGTCTGTGCTACAACAATGTAGATCTCATCACAATATATTCTTGTGATCGATTTCCTAGTAAGTTCTAAACTGAAGAGGTCTCATAACAATAGAAACTCCACACTAACCTTTTGCCATTTTGCTTTTGTCAACACTAAGAGAAACAACCAACCTTATTCCATACAAAAATCATATTAAAAATATTTGTTATTTTGGCAGAGTAGGGAACTCCCTACAGAATGAAACTATGACTCAACAGATAAGTCCCAGAGGGTTCCTAACATTTGAACTCAGATCTTTTTCTGATTTCAAGCCCTGTACCTCACTCAATATTCTACTTTTCTTCTGGAACCATAGCTTAAGGACTAACTTTGTGATTTCATTGCTAAAGGGAACTGCCAGGTATGGAAACTTTTTAGTCTTAGAGAGTTTTACCTAGAGCACTGAGAAGTTAACTGGCTTGCCCAGGGTCGTACAATCACAGGCCACATTTTGATTCCTAGGATCATATGTCTAGGGAAAGAGGAAAAAAAGTACATATACAACTTGCAGTCTGTTTGATTTTTTTCTTTATTCATTCAAATTGCCATTTTAGGGTCAATAAGCAACCAAGAAAAACTTCACAGTCTTGAAGTATCATTAACAGGCAAACAATTAAAATTGCATTGTCCCCGTATGTACATACAATAGATCAATTTCAGTTCCTTTAATTAAAATGCTCAGTAAACATATATTTTCCCATTTTATGAGAAATACATTAACAAGCTCAGGTTTATATAGCTGGTCACAAGGGAAACAAACAACATTTTATACTGGACTTGCAACACACAGCTTACAACACCGAGATATCCCTATGCACCCTTGCAATAGCATTCACTACATGAATTAATATGAAGCAGACCCCATTAATAAAAACTACCAAATACTTCTATTATTTGGGCTTTACTATTTTTTTAAAAGCCAAAATCAAAGTTCAGGACTGTAAATAACATGTAGAGTATTGCATTTCAGTTGAGACAGCTGAGATCATGTTAATTTTTTCTGCATCTCCCATGCAGGAAAAGTGAACAGAATATAACAGAATGAAATCAATCAAGAGTTCTTATTTTTCTATCTAAGAATCTTTGTTTAAGTGATATTGATTAATATTCAAATGATTGCTGGAAAAAATAAATCAAAGTTAAATATTTTAACTGCACAAAACCTAAAATAGATTCCACATTACATCATACTACGTTAACATGTTATAGATTAAAAGCAGCAAATTAGGAAGAGCCTTCCCTTAAAAATTTAAAGTTTCGGACATCATTTTCCACCATTCCATCAGTTCCTCTTTTTCCTCTTCTTTTCTTTCAGACAATGACTCCAATTCAAAATCAACCTATAGGAGGAATGAAAGAAAAAAAAAGTGACTTGGCGAACTACAGATTGTTTTTCTTAGCAAAATCAAGAAGCAATAGCAATCTTAAAGATTTAGAGAATGGGGCCCAATAAACTCCTCTGAATAAGTAGAGAACTGAGTGTTGCTGACTGACTAGGCCATATTTTAAAAGGGGAAAAGATCAGTCATCAGAAATATCCTTGGAAATCGTTCTTTTCCCCATCTGTTACTTATAGCTCTAATGCTGCATATGTGTCTGTACATAATGGCTTTATAGGATTATCAAATGACAGAATATATTATCTAGGATCTTTTGCACCCAGAATTTCAAGGCACTTTATTTTGGATCCTCTGACAGGGTCTGGCATCTTTCTTATACTTTCCCTAAGTCTTCTCCCAGTCCACAACTTAGAATTGGTACTATACTTTTTTTTTCTGCCTATTAAAAAAATGTAGCTTTGAATCACAGACTTAGAACTAGAAAGACTCTTCTCATAGGATCAGATAATGAGAATTGGAAGGGACCTCAGAAGCCATCTAGTTCAACTCTCATTTTATAGATGGTCATGAAGGTAATAAATGGCAGACCTGGAATTTTCATCCAGATTGGATCAGAAATGTAAGCTCTTTCCATCATACCATGCTTCCTAATAATCTTGAGTGAAGTGCCTGAGGCTCTGAAAGACTCTGTGACTTACACATAGTCATAAAAGTAGTAAGAATTAGAGGCAAAATTTGAGTTCATATCTTCCTGTCTGTCTACCACATTTTAAAATAAACTCAAGGGAAAAGGGGGACCAGAGTCAAGATGGCGGAGGAGAAGCAGGATCTCCGCTGGGCTCCGGCTTCCACCTTCCCCAATCCATGTAGAAGGGGACTCTAAACAAACTTTGGAGCTGTAGAACCCACAAAATGACACAGAGAAGCTAACCTCCCACTGAGGACAGCCTGGCAGGCCGGCAGGAATCAGCCAGCGCAGCGCTCTGGGAGCCAAGCCCAGCCCCATGCCAAGGCTTTAGCCCCGCGGCGGGCCTGACCAGCCACCAGCCAGAGGGACTCCAGATCAGCAGCAGCTGTGGCCATTTCCAGATTTATCAACACATAGATGGTAAGGACAAACTGAGAGTTCAGTGAAGTCTGGACTTTGGGCCCCATAAGTGGGAGTGTGTGGCTTTTGCCCCCAGGGTGAGAAGCCGCTGAGATGGCGACAGCCAGCCAGTGCCACATGGCAGCTTCAGCTCCTGTCCTGCAGAGTGTAGGGGGACAAAGCAGCAGTCTGAGGGGTAATCGCTCTTGCTTTAACCTTCTTGGATCTGGATTACAGTCTAGTGTGGAGGTCCTGGGATGTGTGTCCAGCTTTCCGGAGTGTGTGGAGACCTCAGAGAGGGCACCCATCTAATACCTCTGGGAGCTGAGAAAACCCCAGCGTTTGGGAAGAAAGCTCCCCTGTCTGGTGGCAGAGTCCAGCTGTGGCAAAAAACCCAGAGGTCAAGTGACTGAGGGGCGACATGACCAGGCAAAGGAAACAAAGCGGACAGAAGATTCCAATATTAGACTCCTTTTTTTGGAGACAAAGAGGAACAAAGCAGGGAACAGGAGGAAGACAGTGAAGTCAGAACTCCTGCACCAAAAGCTTCCAAGGAAAATATGAGCTGGTTACAGGCCACAGAGGACCTTAAGAAGCATATAAGAGAAGTGGAGGAAAAATTGGGAAGAGAAATGAGAACAATGCAAGAAAATTACAAAATGAGAGTCAACAGCCTGACTGAGGGAAAAAACACCTTAAAAAATAGACTAATTCAAATGGCAAAAGAGGCTCAAAAAGGCAATGAGGAGAAGAATGCCTTAAAAAGTTGAATTTGCCAGATGGAAAAAAGAATCTCAAAACCTCAGTGAGGAGAATCATTGCTTGAGAATTAGATTGAAAAAATGGAACCTAATGACTTTATGGGAAATCAAGATGCTGTTAAACAGATCCAAACAAATGAAAGAATAGAAGGCAATGTGAAATATCTCATGGGATAAACCACTGACCTGGAAAATACATCCAGGAGAGATAATTTAAAAATTATTGGACTACCTGAAAGCCATGATCAAAGAAAGAACCTAGAAATCATCCTCCAGGAAGTTCTCAAAGAAAACTGCCCTGATGTTTAGAACCAGAGGGCAAAATAGAGGTTGAAAGAATCCACCGATCACCTCCTGGAAAAGATCCCCAAAAGAAAACTACTAAGAATATTATAGCCAGGTTCCGGAACTCCCAGATTAAGGAGAGAATATTACAAGCAGCCAGGAAGAAACAATTTGAATATTGTGGAAACACAATCAGGATAACCCAGGATCTAGCAGCTTCTACACTGAGGGACACTGAGGGCTTGGAATATGATATTCCAGAGGGCAAAGGAGCTGGGATTAAAACCAAGAGTCACCTACCCAGCAAAACTGAGTATCATGTTTCAGGGGAATAGAGGACTTTGAAGCATTCTTGCTGAAAAAAAACCAGAGCTGAACAGAAAATTTGACATTCAGATACAAGAAGCAAGAGAAGCATGAGAAGGTAAACGGGGAAAAGAAATCATAAGGAACTTATCAAAGTTGAACTATTAACATTCCTACATGGAAAAACAGTAATTATAATTTATGAAACTTTTCTCAGTAGTTGAAGGGAATAGAAACACACACATATATATAATACATATATTATACATATATATGTCTATATATGAGGGTATATAGGCATATGAATACATATGTGAATGTGTGTATATATGTTTACAGTTATACATAGATAGAGGGCACAGGACCAATTTAACAGGAAGGGATGATACTTAAAAGGTGAAATTAAGAGGTGAAAGAGGAATATAATGAGAGGAGATGGGGAGAGACAGAATAGGGTAAACTATCTCATATAGAAGAGGCAAGGGAAAGTGGTTACAATGGAGGGGAATAGGAAGGCAAAAGGGAATGGGTCAACCTTATTCCCATTGAATTTGTCTTGAGGAGGGAATGAAATACACACTAAATAGGGTATATCACCCTCCAGGAGAATGGGGGGGAAGGGGATGAGAGGGGGGATGATGGAAAGGAGGGCAGGCTGGGGGGGAGGGAAGTTGGGAGCACACACTTTGGAAAAAAGACGGGATCAAAGTAGACAATAGAACAAGTGGGAGGTGGGATAGAAGGGACGGAAATATAGTCAGTCTTTTATAATATATCTACTGTGTTATTGTTTTGCATTAGCTACACATATACAACGTATACTGAACTGCTTATCTTCCCAGTAAGGGTGGGAGACAAGGGAGGAAGGGAATGAATCTGGAATTCAAAGTTTTAAAATCAAATACTCAAATATATATATATGTGTGTGTGTGTGTGTGTGTGTGTGTGTGTGTGTGTATACTATTATTAATACTATTTTACAAGTAATTGGGAAATAAGATATACAGGCACTGGGGTATAGAGATCACTGGAAAAGTCGAAAGGGGTATGGGAGAAAATGTGGGAGAGAGCAGATTGGAGGAGGGGATATCCTGTGGGACTGCTATTGTAGGGGGGGTGGGTAGGGGAAAAACGGGGAGAAAATCTGTAGCTCAAAATCTGGCGGAAATGAATGATGTAAATCAGAAGTTAATAAAGCATTTGAAAAACAAAACAAAATGAAAAAATAAAATATACTCAAGATTTATATATACACACATATAACTCAAGTCATTTTGGAAAACTCAAGTCACATGTTCCATAAACAACATATGTATTCATATACGGACTTCTATGCATGCAAATGGGTACAACAGGCCTCCTTACTATTGGAGTGGATAATTTTCACAATGATTCAGCTGGCCTGCTGGTCAACTCATAGGTCAACTAGGCATGTACTACACAAAAAGTCAGCTACTGCCATGTCAGGTCCAATAAGATAAGTGTTATTACTCTTTTCCTCTTTACCCCTTCTCCTTCTCCAAGATATAAAAGGGTTCTTTCCTCTGAAAGGAATAAATACTTGTACCTCATTATTCTACTTACAGTATCTCCTGGGAGTACTTAGCACTGGACCTGTACATACTAGGTGTTCAATAAATGTCAAATAACTAATTGACAAAAAGTTTCCAACTCTGCATTTCTTCCAAATCAATAGATGATGACAGCTTCTCTTCTTGAAAGCAGTTAAATCAGCTAGCAATTACTTACCCCCACAGCAGGACTATAGGGAACTGCCACTTTTTTAGTTATTGCTAGATAACCTGGAGCTGAAGCTGTGAGTTTGTAGTTTCCAGGTACAAGCAATCTCCAGTAATCGCCATCCTTTGCTGTGCAGAAAAACAGACCATCAAATAACAATGTGTTTATATGAAGCTGCTAATTATGCCAGCTAAAGGGTGCCAGTTTTATTGCCACTTAACTTTTTTCATTACCTCTCTATTTTAAATTTCATTTATACAGGTATCAATAAAACTCCAAGGGAGGCAAATAAAATCTTTTTACAGATTTTAATATTCAACTCAGAGACACTATGGCAAAATGCACAGCCTTGTGGTCAGGGAGAAGGGTTCAAACTCTGCCTCTGACACACATTAGCTGTGTGACCATGAGTAAGTCACTTAATTTCCAAATATCCTTAGGCAACTCTAAAATTATAAATTATGGATGAATTGCCCATGTTCTTCCCTACTGATGAAATCATAGGTCAAGACCAAAAAATTATGTTAAACCAAGACTGGGAAGATACTCATATATCTCATGTGTACACATGCCACAAATATCATAAAAGATAACCAAATCCTTTTGGCAATAGAATCAGGATTTCTATTATTTAAAAACAAAAACAAATAGAGTCTTCACAGAAGTCCGAGGCTAAAATCCTAATGACTTTTGTGGGACAGTGAAGCGTAACAAAAGTCTGGAGAGAAGGGAATTGGAGAAAGTACAAAGGTGGTAACAAGAAAAATGAATAATAAGCCAACAGCTATGATCAGTTAATAATCAGAAAAATCCAGAAATTTTATCTCTTACTTATCTCTTCTCCATATCTCTCCTTGAACTAAAGTTTATCAGTGTTAAAGTTGGGTTTTTGTTTTGATTAGTTTGGAAAAAGTCATGAATCTTAGTTTTGTCCTTCATTTCTCCTGCCTGATTTCTTGCCTCCTTTTTCAGGAATTATTAGCATGTTCACTCAAGGTTGGGAATGGGAAGGAAATTTAAAATCAAATCATTTTTTCCTCTTTTTTCAAGCACCTCAAAGAGTCTATAAATAATATGTTCCCAGGTCTTCTATATAAGTCAATTACCCCTGCTTAGCACTGACCTCCTCTGTCTACACTAATTCTAAGGAAAGGGTGCTATCTGCTGCCATGCCCAAATTCTAGCAAAGCAGCTATCTCAGGTCGGATCCAACTTCACCCTGTCTTCCAGGTGGGAGGAGAGGCTAGGAAACTCCCTAGGAAACTAGCCTCCCTCAACCGCCTAATTAAGAGGTCTGAGCAATCCAGCTGCTTTTCTTGGAATGCTTCATAATTACATTAATAAGCAATTATGCTTTGTGTGAAAAGTTGCCAAAGCAAAAGAAAAAAAAACTTTCACATAGGAAAAGACCACCCACCAGTAGTGATATCATGGTCAATTCCTTCCACAGAGATTGTGGCATTGGCAATTGGTTTACTCTGAAGATCTCGAACAAATCCTTTAACCCCTCTGTGAATCTGTGAAGAGGAAGAATCAAAAATGTGTTATCAGAAATTATCTGAAAACATGTAACATATAAAGACTTTCTTTTGGGTGTCAACAAAATATAGAACCAGAGGATCCGGATTTTTTCTTAAAAAATCAGAAAACTAAAGCAGGAAACTAGTATTGTTTTTGAACATCCATCTTCTGCTTTCTTGAGAAAGGGAAAACTAACAGGTCAAACAATAGGTTCATAGTAAGGGTCCTTTAGGATCAGGCATTTCAGGATCCTGAAGACCCCTGGACCTTCTCCCAAACCTTCTCCTCTCCCTTCAAGCCCTAACTCTTATCACCACCTTCTGCCCTCTCAGCAAATAACATTACTTCTTACTTTACTTAGAAAACTTGGGACCATCCATTATGAGTTTCTTCGTCTCCCCTCCTTGCCATCTTAAAACTATCTTTGCCTTTCTTTGTATCCCCTGCATCTCCCACAGTACTGGGAATATACTGATTGCTTAATAAATGATCCCTCACTTGTTGACCTCTCTCTCTAGTTTCACTAACCTTCTACTCTGGCCCAGTCACAAAGAATAAAGCTACTCTTCTTGCCAAGACTACTCATTAGTGGTGCCTTGATCCCATCCCCTCCAACTTCTTTTCAGAATTTATTCCATTGGTCATGCCCCCCTTTCTCATTTTCAATTTTTCTCTATACACTGACTCCTTTCCCTCTCTCTATAAACATACTCAGTTGTTTGCAAGAAAAAAAATTCCTTGACCTTGCCATCTCCTTGTGCTATCTTCCTCTATCTGTCCTAACCTTAATAGGTAATTGCTAGCACTACTACGTGTGATCATCCTATATTTTGCTTAACCTTAATAACCTAAGTTTAATAACTAAAAGAAACAGTTTTCTCTCTCACTGTCTCCACTTCTTCCTCATTCATTCACTTGTAACCACTTGTAACCTAGCTTCTGAGACAACCACTCTTGTGAAATTACCTTAAGAACTTTAAAAATATTGTGTCATTTTAGTCTCATAATCACCCTGGAGGTAGCTGCTATTCTTATCCCCATTTTACAGTTGGGGAAACTGATGCATAGAGAAGTTAATGTCTTAAGGTCTCAAAGCTAGTGTTTGAGCACAGATTTGAATTCAAGACTTCTTGACTCCATTGTGCTACTCTAGGATCACACAGATTAAGAGTTGGAAGGACCTGACAGGCCATCTAATCTAACTCTTATGACTTTTGCAGAGGAGGAAACTGAGGCCAAGGAAGGTAAAGTGACTTGCCCAATTCCACATGATAGCTAGGTGGCACCAGGGTCGGAAATACCTGATTTTAAATAACCTGAGATACATACTAGTTTTTTCAACTACAGAATGGTAATGATATTACCTATTTCCCAGGGTTGTTGTGAGGCTCAAATGAAAGAATATCTGTAAAGTACTTTGGGGAAGAGCCTCAGTAAGCACTATGTAAATGCCAGTTGTTGTTGTTATCATATGAGTGATAAGTTTCAGATTTAAGAGACAAACCTCTTGCCTTTAAATTGAGCATTCTTTCCATAGCATCATGCTACCACTGCTGAGTTAGCATTATTATTGGGATTTTGAGGAAGTGGGAAGGGGAGAGAGGTACAGAAGAGTTTTGTTTTTTAACATTTGTTTAGGGGTAGCATGTGCTTCCCAGCTGGAAGCTAAGCTATAGTCAAACTGACAAACCAGCTCCAAACTGTTCACCACAAGATATGAAAGGAACACAAATGTAGTTTCAAAAAAAAATTACAAAGGGCTGTGAGTTGATTTGAGAATAATCAAAAACAGAAAAGCAATACTTTGTAGTAGAAATTTGCTTACACGGAGTGGCCAGATGGCTCCAGTGTCAGGATGATCTGGGGATCAAATCCGGGCTCAGATACTTAGCACCACACGCAGAAATAACTGGCCATGTAACCTTGAGCAAGTTACTTAACCCTGATTGCTTACAAAAAAGAAGTTTGCTTACACCTTGAGGCTATCTATTCCTTTTCCTGAAGCATCAAGCACTTTAATAAAGAAAAATGCCATGCTGCCCTTTGGCAATCAGGGCAGATTTCATTTAATAAATATTTATTAAGTATAAGCCATCATGACAGGTATGAGGATACAATGATAAAAGTTTCCATGAAGTTTATAGTCTAAAGAGAGTTCAAGCAATTTTGAAGTAAGGAACAAGCAAGGCCTCATGAACCCCCAAGTTTGTCATGAGCAAAATGGATATCTGTTCAATTTTTCCAAATCCAAATGCTTCAGGTCCTTGCTTTCCCCGTCCCTCCATCCCCATACAAAGTTACTTATGGTTCTTTACAAGTGCTGACAGCAGTTTATCGATAACAAGAAAAGATTCTACTAAAGTATACCCAGGCTTATTTGTTTCATATATGGTAAAAGAATTGCCCTCACCAGGGCAATCAGGGCTCTCCAAAGTGTACACTGTGAAGCTACATATTGATGTGGGCATGTATCCATATGAATAGCATCTCCCCAAATAAGGACAGTTGGAACTGAGTTGACATTTGAAGGGGAGTTGACATTTTTAAATACATTTCAAAGCGTTTGTTGAATACTGTTACATTCAAAGACATTCAAACATATATAAAAAAACCTTACCCAAAGGACAACATTTCTGAAATGCTAAATGTATAGAACAAATGATATTTGACATATTGAAATTAGTAAAAGAGTGGTTAGTAAGGATTGAGCATGGAAATGCTTTTTATTCAATGCAATTTATCAGATATATGTGTCAGACACTATATTAGGTGCTGAAGATACAAAACCAAAAATGAAACAGGTACTGTCTTCAAGGAGATGACATTATTTTACTGAACTATAAGTTTTGCTGCAGGCTGGCCCTAGGCCTAAGTGGGCATCATGCCTTGAAACTTTAGGATAAGGGGGTAAGATTTATCACTATCTCCAGTGCCAAGAATAGTGGGCAGGATACTACTCCAGATACTATCCAGGAGGGGGAAGCATTTTGTGTTGGGCAGATGGACTATCAAGCAATAGAATTCTGAAGGCTGCCTGCTCAGACACAAAAGTTTAGAGACTGAGATCTGTGGGTAGGGAATAGGCCCTATGCCTTGTGGCAAAGGCATAGGGCAGACATGCCAAAGACCAAGGTGAGTCATTTAAGAGGATTTCTTTTTCTGAAATCATTTCTGATGAAGGGGATATTACTTGAACAAATTCTACTTCTCTCTTTCAACATCTCAAACAGTATGTACTATTTCATTTCATGAGTGAAGTCTTTCTATACATATAATATGACATATAATAGGGAGACATAGTTTATATATAGATATGTATATATCTATATACATATAGGATGACATATAATAGGGAGACATAGTTTAAACCCTCAACCCCCGAAAATGTTTTCCTACCTTGGAACACCATTCTGAAACAAATAGGACACACAATAATTGTTTTTTAAAAAATAAGAAAACACACAAGACCTGGGCCAACAAAACACAATGCTCTCAAAATTGGAAGAATGGTGGCCAAAAGCAAGAGAGCTCTTGATTCACTAGATAACTTTACCTGCTCGAGGTAATTGATCAGTGAGTTTTTGTTATCCTCCCAATAGCTCTTCAAAGTCTCCTCTCGGGGGAACTTGTCGCAGCTAAGCTCCACTGTGATCTCAAAACAGTTGCTGCTGAGGTAATTGAAGTCCTGCATGCCTGTTAAAATCCCAGAGAAAGAAACTGCAATTTGAGGCATGAAATGCTACAGAAAGAGTTCTGTTTTATTCAGTGGCAAGAGAGGCATGGGAAGTTTGCAAGGAGGGCTTGGAGGCTCCTAGAAGGAATTACAAGGATCCTAAATTGCATACTTTGATTCTTTCCTCAGCTGGAGTCTCTTTCATAAAAGAACGTTAGCCACGTTAAAAAGAATTATTATTTTCCTAGACTTTTATTTAATCATTTAGTACATGATTGTTTTGTTGTTGTTCAGACATTTCAGTTGTGTCTGGTTCTTTATGACACTATTTGGGGTTTTCTTGGCAAAAGCTACTGGAGGGGTTTGCCATTTCCTTTTCCAACTCATTTTACAGATTAGGAAACCGAGGAAATAAGATTAAGTGACTTGTCCAGGGTCACATAACTAATAAGTGTCTGGCCATATTTGAACTCAGGAAGATAAGTCTTACTCTAGGCCCAGCACTCTATCCACTAAAATGGAGTGACATTAGTGTGTATTCTGAGTGTCCTGAAGAAATCTATTAGAGATTCCTCATAATCTCTGATGAATTAAAGTTGTAGATTCCCCCAAAGGACAGTGGAGATGCATATGATAGGTGTGGGAAGGGTGCAAAATATTACCAGCAGAAGTGGTTGTAAAGCAATAGTGTTAAACTCAAATAGAAAATAAGCCTTATATAAGTAACCCCTTGAGCCTCATATTGACTTAGAAAACAGCATTTTAACCTTATCTATGTATAATTGTATTTTTTAAATTTAGTTAGTTAAATATTTCCCAATTGCATTTTATTTCCCAGGTACATTTTAATCTGGTTAGACACTACTCAGGAGTATGGTGGATGTAACTGGCCTGTGGCCACGTTTTTACACCTCTGGAGTAAAAGGAGTCATCAAAGAAATACATGATAAAAAAAACAACCCTTGACATATAGTGAGAGCAAGAGATAACTGAAGACTATTTAGCTCTTCCTTCGGTTCCTTCATGATGTCAAGGAAATGCAATTAGTCCATTTGGTAGATTCCATTGTTAAGAGGAGTCATGGATATGAATTGCACAGGACTGGCAATGATGGGTATATTGCTATCTTCATTACTGGAAGAAATATTCACACCATTTTGATCATGGGTCCTTTGGAGTATTAACATATGGTATTATCAACCTAATATAGTTTTCTAATTCTATAGATGACACACTATTTTTGAAGATAAGGGCTTCCTAGAACTTGATGATTTCACAAAAATTACAAAGTCCTTATTTGAAACTAAAATATACATAATAACAATCAAATATGGGCTCATGTCATACTTGGTCTCTTTTCTAATAGTATTCCTATAAGGACACATACTGATTTATATTAAGGATCTGAAAAGTTCACCTATTTCTCTTAAAAATAAAAATAGAGACCATTACTTCCAGATGGATTAAAAAAAGGAGCTGAGCATGTGCAGATTCAACCCACAAATGACAGCAATAAGTAGATGAAAAGTATTAAGAAAAGTGGCAAAACTGGTTATCTGCATTTTCTAACCTTGAGAGCTCACATTAGATAAGAAACAGCATGACTCTTTAGGGCAAGGATTGTTTTGGTGAAGCAATATGAGAAATGGGAATTTAGACCCTCAGTCATCAAACAGACAATACTCATTTATTAAACATCTACTATGTGCCAGGCATTGGGCTAGGGAAATGCCAGCTGCCTAATTCCATCTACTGACTTCAAAGAAATTGTACAAGATAAAGGGCTACAAGAGGAAAACTGTTGAAACCCAATGTCTCACAGTAACAAAACTAGAACTAATGCAGAGGTTGGCAGAGGAAATCTGGATATCTACTTTGAAGGTATTCATGATGGGAACAAAGTAGTAAGGATATAATGATCTTAACTTTTAGATTTATTGACTGGTGAAGGACACACTGAAAGACTGAGCATGAACATCATTTAACCACCTCAGATGTCGCCACTTTCTAAATCACTGCTGTGCTAATCTTACTTTTGGAAAAAGTAAAAATTTTACAGAAACTTCCCCTTTAGTGCCTATTATAAAGAAAATAAACAATCTATCTTTGCCTATTTTGTAGGCACAGTGTGGCACAGTGTGGCCCATAATAAACAATAAATGCTCACTGACTTTGTTTGACCTCTAATCACATAGTGACTATGAATATTTAAGGCTATTTTCCATTTCTAAATGTCAATGATATTAGATTTTTCAGTCATTCTGTTTGGTAGGTAACATTTCTTCAAAGAAAAATGGTCATTTCAACCTGGGCTCAGATATAATTTCTTCTCCCTCTGACTTCCTGAAACTTCCTCTGATGTAAATTTTCCATGAAATCAGTAGGCGTTGTACAAGAGAAGGTATAAAAATTGGATAAAGCTTCTTTTAAAATTCTTGGGCCAATACTTGAATTTTGAATTTGGAGTATTATCTTTATTCTCTTTTTACTTATTATAAATTTCAAGTGTAGGACTATAAACAGCTTTCCCCTCAAGATATCTCTGGCTGCCCTTCTTTGACCTATTATTTTGGGACAAAGCTGGTGTTCTCCCTTCTTTCTGCTTTGAACTGCACAAAAATTGAAGCAGGAAAGACGACAGAGCAAAGAAGACAAAACCAGGAAAGAAAAATTCTGTAACTGAGATAACCTGGATATGAGAACTGGGTAAGCTATGATGTGAAGAGGAGAAACAGATAAATTAAGGAAAAATTATGGAAGAATGAGAATAAAAAATGGCAAAGGACGAGAAGAGTCTGTTTCTCTGGTTAAAAAGTTCAGGAAATCAGTGGTTTGACACTATGAAATGTTCTAAGCACTGGAGTGAATAATCGTGAATTCAAAAGACTGATTCTGACAGTAATAAGGAGGGAATGTATTCTAGGCATAGAGGGTGGTGATTAGAATGCAAAGAGGGAGATGAGAGCAATGAAGATTTCAGAATCCCTTAGTAGCCCAGTTTAGCTGAAATGTGGAATGCATGAAAGGGAGTTTTGTGAAATAAGACTAGAAATGTAGGTTGGAGTAATGTCTTATACGTCATAACTTAAAGGGTCCTTAAATGCCTGTTAAGGAGTTTGCAATTTCTTTTAGAGATAACAGAGAATTACTATAGATTTTTAGGCAGATAAGTGACTATCAAATACATCCGAAAGGTGTATTAGAAAGTGGATTAGGTGGATTAGAAAGAGAAGGCAAGGAGAATTTTGACTAAGAAATAAAAAGGTAGATTACCAGAATATAGTAGATGTACAATTTACAGCAAATAAACATAAAAACCTTGTATTTCATAAGTGTAAAGACTAAAGATTTTGAGATAACAATTCATTATCTGCTAAAAAAAAATAAAATTTAAAAAACTGTTGGAAAAGCTGGAAAAGAGTATGGCAGAACTGGGTGTGGACCAAAATTTCATACCATTTACCAAGATTAGGGCCAAATGGATACATGACCTAGATATAAAGAGGGATTTTACAGGAAAATTGGAAGAACATGAGCCATGTTACTTATCAGACATGGAGAGGTGAACAACATGAATAAAGAAGATATAAACAGCAAAATCAGGTATAAAGTAGATAATTTTGATTACATTAAATTTAAAAGGATTTGTACAAATAAGACAAATATAGCCAAGATTAGAAGGAAAGAAGAAAATAGGGGTGAGGGGAAATTTTATAGTTTATCAGATAAAGGTCTCATTTCTAAAATATACTAAGAATAGAAGTCATTTCCCAATTGATATAAATGGTCAAATGAGACAAATAGGTAGTTTTCCAATGAAGAAATCAAAATAATTTGTAGAAATATGAAAAATGCTCTAAATTATTATTGATTAGAGAAATACAAATTAAAACAACCTTGAGATATCATTTTATAATAGCAGATTGACTAAAATGATAGAAAGGGAAAGTGACAAATGTTGGAGAGGATGTGGAAAGATTGGGACACTTATTCATTGTTGGGTAGAATTGTGAACTGATCCAATCATTTTTGAGAGCAATCTGGAACTATGCCCAAGGAGTTATTAAACTACCTATACCCTTTCACCTACTACTTCTTCTATTTCCAAAGATGACTAGGAAAAAAGGAAAAGAACCTATATCTTCTAGAACATTTATAGCAGCTCTCTTTGTGATGGCAAAGAACTGAAAGTGGTAGAGATGCTCATCAGTTGGGGAATGGCTGAACAAGTTGTAGTATATGATTACTATGGAATACTACTGTGCTATAAGAAATAATGAGTTCAATGATTTTAGAAAACATGGAAGACTTGCATGAAATAATAAAGAGTGAAATGAGCAGAAACAAGAGAACATTGTACAGTAATAGTAACATTGTTTTAAGAATGACTTTGAGGTTAGAAGCAGGACCTCCCCGCTGCTCTGCCTTCCACCTTCCCCAATCCATATTAAAAGGGCTAAACAAACTTTGGAGCTGCAGAACCCACAAAATGACACAGAGAAGCTAACCTCCCGCTGAGGACAGCAGGGCAGGCTGGAAGGGATCGGCCAGCGCAGGGCTCTGGGAGCCAAGCCCAGACCCACACCAAGGCTTTAGCCCCAGGGCGGGCCTGACCAGCCACCAGCCAGAGGGACTCCAGATCAGCAGCAGCTATGGCCATTTACAGATTTATCAACACACAGATGCGAAGGACAAAGTGAGAGGTCAGTGCAGTCTGGACTTTGGGACCAGTAAGTAGGCGTGTGCCACATGGCAGCTTCATCTCCTGGCCTGCAGAGTGTAGGGGGACCAAGCACCAGTCTGAGGGGTAATCGCTCTTGCTGTAACCTGCTTGGATCGGGATTGCAGTCTAGGGTGCTGGGGTGTATGTCCAGCTTTCCAGAGCATGTGGAGACCTCAGAGAGGGTACCCATCTAATACCTCCGGCAACTGAGAAAACCCCAGCGTTTGGGATGAAAGCTCCCCTGTCTGGTGGCAGAGTCCTGCTGTGGCAAAAAGCCCAGGGGTCAAGTGACTGAGGGGTGACATGACCAGGCAAAGGAAACAAAGCAGACAGAAGATTCCAACACTACACTCCTATTTTGGGAGCAAAGGATGGAACAGGATGAAGCCAGTGAAGTCAGAACTCCTGCACCAAAAGCTTCAAAGGAAAATACGAGCTGGTTACAGGCCATAGAGGACCTGAAGAAGCAGATAAGAAAAGTGGAGGAAAAATTAGGAAGAGAAATGAGAACAATGAAAGAAAATTATGAAATGAGAGTCAACAGCCTGACTGAGGAAAATAACACTTTAAAAAACAGACTGACTCAAATGGCAAAAGAGGCTCAAAAAGGCAATGAGGAGAAGAATGCCTTAAAAAGACAAATTTGCCAGATGGAAAAAGAATCTCAAAAGCTCAATGAGGAGAATCCTACAGCTTCAGAATTAGACTGGAGCAAATGGAAGCTAATGACTTTATGAGAAACCAAGATGCTGTTAAACAGATCCAAACAAATGAAAGAATAGAAGGCAATGTGAAATATTTCATGGGAAAAACCACTGACCTGGAAAATACATCCAGGAGAGATAATTTAAAAATTATTGGACTACCTGAAAGCCATGATCAAAGTAAGAATCTAGAAATCATCCTCCAGGAAGTTCTCAAAGAAAACTGCCCTGATGTTTTAGAACCAGAGGGCAAAATAGAGGTTGAAAGAATCCACTGATCACCTGCTGAAAAAGATCCCAAAAAGAAAACTCCTAGGAATATTGTAGCCAGGTTCCGGAATTCCCAGATTAAGGAGAAAATATTACAAGCAGCCAGGAAGAAACAATTTGAATATTGTGGAAACACAATCAGGATAACCCAGGATCTGGCAGCTTCTACACTGAGGGATTGAAGGGCTTGGAATATGATATTCCGGAGGACAACGGAACTGGGATTAAAACCAAGAGTCACCT
This sequence comes from Petaurus breviceps papuanus, assembly GCF_028583685.1. Taxonomy (NCBI): domain Eukaryota; kingdom Metazoa; phylum Chordata; class Mammalia; order Diprotodontia; family Petauridae; genus Petaurus; species Petaurus breviceps. Next base: position 86,972,860 of record NW_027185655.1, on the reverse strand, counting down.
ACCCAGCAAAACTGAGTATCATATTTCAGGGGAAAATATGATCATTCAGTGGAACAGAGGACTTTTAAGCATTCTTGCTGAAAAAACCAGAGTTGAACAGAAAATCTGACATTCAGATACAAGAAGAAAGAGAAGCATGAGAAGGTAAACAGGGAAAAGAAATCATAAAGAACTTATCAAAGTTGAACTATTAACATTCCTACATGGAAAAACAATAATTGTAACTTATGAAACTTTTCTCAGTAGTTGAAGGGAATAGAAACACACACATATATGTCTATATATGAGGGTATATGGGCATATGAATATATATGTGAATGTGTATATATGTTTACAGGTATACATAGATAGAGGGCATAGGAACAATTTAACAGGAAGGGATGATACTTAAAAGGTGAAATTAAGAGGTGAGAGAGGAATATAATGAGAGGAGATGGGGAGAGACAGAATGGGGTTAACTCATTCAAAAGAGGCAAGGGGAAATTGTTACAATGGAGGGGACGAATAAGAAGGCCAAAAGGGAATGGGTCCAACTTATTCCCATTGAATTTGGCTTGAGGAGGGAATGAAATATACATTAAATAGGGTATCTCACCCTCCAGGAGAGTAGGGGGGGAAGGGGATGAGAGGGGGGATGATGGAAGGGAGGGCAGGCTGGGGGGAGGGAAGTTGGAAGCACCCACTTTTGAAAAGAGACAGTATCAAAGTAGAGAATAGAACAAGTGAGAGGTGGGATAGGAGGGAGGGAAATACAGTCAGTCTTTTACAATATATCTACTATGTTATTGTTTTGCATTAGCCACACATGTACATCCTATACTGAACCGCTTATCTTCCCAGTAAGGGTGGGTGACAAGGGAGGAAGGGAATGAATCTGGAATTCAAAGTTTTAAAATCAAATATTCAAATGTGTATATATATATGTGTGTGTGTGTGTGTGTGTGTATACTATTAGCAATGCTATTTTACATGTAATTGGGAAATAAGATATACAGGCACTGGGGCATAGAGATCCACTGGAAAAGTCAAAAGGGGTATGGGACAAAATATGGGAGAGAGCAGATTGGAGGAGGGGATATCCTGTGGGACTGCTATTTTGGGGAAGTGGGTAGGGGAAAAACGGGGAGAAAATTAGTAACTCAAAATCTGGCGGAAATGAATGATGTAAATCAGAAGTTAATAAAGCATTTGAAAAAAATAAAAACACATACAAATCAACATTAAAAAAAAGAATGACTTTGAGTAAACAATTTGTCTATTATAAGTACCCAAATTAACTATAAAGGACATATGAAGAAAGATGCTATCTGTATCTAGAGAAAGAAATGATAAAGTGAAGTATGTATAATAATTTTTCATATACATTATAGACACACCTATTTGTGTGTAATTGTAATCATCTCTAGGGTAGGGTTGGAGGAAGGAAGAAGAAAATAAAGAAATTTACATTATAGTTTTGCTGTATATTTGAAAGGAATAGCAAGTTGTGCATAGTAGATTTGCAGTTTCATGTATAATCATCTTTTTTATTATATTGTGTTATGGAAATGTTTGTTTTATTCCATAAATTAAAAATAAAATAATTTTTTTAAAAGAAGGCAAGGAGACCAGTAAGGAGGCAAAAAGAGTCTATAGAGTTTGACAAATGATTGGATGTAAAGAATGAGAGTCAGAACAAAGCTCATCTGTTTTACACTAAATGTGCACACTCTGGGGGTGCTATTGGTGCCCGATGTACACACTATGCTCCCTTGTTTGCTTGGAGTAGGTGCTATACTCAATTCTGTTAATACTGATGCAGACCAGTGATCTAGCTTCTGTCCTCTAGCAGCTTACCATCTAACAGGGGTGGGGGTGGGCCAGAAGGAAAAAAGAATATGGAGACAGCATCTTTCTAACAGTTAACATTTAGATAGCTCTTTAAGATTGACAAGAACTGGGGTGCAGAGTCAAGATGACAGAGTAAAAGTAGGGACTTGCCTGAGGACTCCCCCAAACTCCTCCAAATACCTTTTCAAAATGATTTTAAACAAATACTAGAGCAGCAGAAACAACAAAAAGAATGAGTTACACATTTCGAGGCCAAGTTGCAGCAGCGTAAGAGAAGAACACAGTCTAGCACAGGCCGCACCAGCACAGACCCAGCCCCAGCAAACTAGGAGCAGGCCTCAAAGGACTGAATCACTGAAGGCGGTGTCAGTTTCCAGACCTCAAACACCACAGACACCAAGGACAACTTAGAAGGTTAGCAAGAAAGGTCTGTCTGACCTGGGTGAGAGAGGAGCACAATCTAGCATAGGCTGTGCCACTACATCCCCAGACCCAGCAAACCAGGAGCAGGCTTTGGGAATTTCTGAATCAGCAGCAGCAGGGGCAGCATCAGCAACTGCTTCCAGAACTCTCAACCCAAGGATGATAAGGGGGTCAAAGGTCAGGAGACTGCAGGGGTCTTTTTACTAGCACTTAGGCAGGGCTATGCTACTTTGCCCATACTTGGATCTGGGTCATAGTCCTAGGTGGCAGTCCTGGAAAGAGGAGGAATACTAGCATAGCTTGTGGCAGCAGTAGAGAGCGGACCATCCTTACAGTTGCAGGGCAGAAAAGAGTGCTTATGGTCTCTCATAGACCAGACCACAAGCCAGGAGAGCTGCAAACACCTCTCCTTAGATCATATCATCTTGGAAGAATCACCAGAAATATCTCTGAAAACAGCTGCACAAAACTCCTGAAGCTTGGGACAGTCAACCTTCCACCCTGGATGTAGGATTTTGAAAATCAAATAAGAGAAGTAGAGGAAAAATTGGGAAGAGAAATGAGAGTGATGCAGGGAAATCATGAAAAAACAAGTCAAGGAGACCAGTAAGGAGGCAAAAAGAGTCTATAGACTTGGTAAAGGAGACACAAAAAATACTCAAGAAATTAACACTTTAAAAAATAACACCTTAAAAAATAGACTAACCCAAATGAAACAAGAGGTCCAAAAAGCCAAATAAGGGGGAAAAAATGCCTTATAAAAGCACAACTGGCCAAATGGAAAAGGAGGTCCAAAAGCTCACTGAAGAAAATAATTCCCTAAAAATTAGAATAGAGCAAATGGAAGTTTTATGAGAAATTAAGAAATTATAAAATAAAACCAAAAGAATGAAAAAATAGAAGACAATGTAAAATATCTCAATGGAAAACAACTGACCTGGAAAATAGATCCAGGAGAGATAATTTTTAAATTACTGGACTACCTGAAAGCCATGATAAAAAAAAAAGAGCCTAGACATCATCTTACAAGGAATTATCAGGGATAACTGTCCTGATATTCTAGAACCATAGGGTAAAATAGAAATGGAAAGAATCCACTGATTATGTCCTGAAAAATATCCCAAGATGAAAACTCCCAGGAATATTATAGCAAAATTTCAGTGTTCCCAGGTCAAGGAGAAAATATTGCAAACAACCAGAAAGAAATAATTCAAGTTTTGTGGATCCACAATCAGAACAACACAAGATTTACCGGTTTCTATATTAAAGGATCAGGGGGCTTGGAATATGATATTCTGGGGGTCAAGGGATCTAGGATTACAACCAAGAATCACCTACCCAGAAAAACTGAGTATAATACATATATTATAGGGGGTGGGAGGGAATGGACATTTAATGAGTAGAGGAATTTCATTCATTCTTGAGAAAAGACCATAGCTAAACAGAAAATTTGACTTTAGAATGCAAGATTCAAGAGAAGTATGGAAAGGTAAACAGGAAAAATAACCGTAAGGGATTTATTAAAGTTGAATTGTTTACATTACTATATTGCTTTCTAATAAAATTTTAGGGAAAAATGATGAGTAAATAAAGAATTAGGAATAAGGCCTTTAAAAATAAACCAAAGTCGGGGAGGGATGGATGGGGAAGAAGGGGCAGACTCCGAGCGGCAGTGATGCAAGATGGCGGTGACCACAGGCTTGGGAGTGAAAGTCCCTCAAAATTTCCAACTGTTGGAAGAACTTGAAGAAGGTCATAAAGGAGTAGGAGATGGGACAGTTAGCTGGGATCTTGAAGATTATGAAGATATGACACTTACAAGATGGACAGAAATGATTATTGGGCCTCCAAGAACAATTTATGAAAACCAAATATACAGCCTAAAAATAGAGTGTGGACCTAAATATCCAGAAGCCCCGCCCCCCATTTGTAAGAATTGTAACAAAAATTAATATGAATGGAGTAAATACTTCTAATGGAGTGGTGGACCCAAGAGTCATATCTGTGCTAGCAAAATGGCAAAATTCATATAGCATCAAAGTGATTCTGCAAGAGCTTCAACGTCTATTGATGTCTAAAGAAAATATGAAGCTTCCTCAGCCTCCTGAAGGACAATGTTACAGCAATTAATCAAAAAAAAATCTTCCCCTTTTATTCGGTTTTAAGCTGTCTTCATTTTCCACAGTACTAAATTTTCTAGATGCATCTTGTAGACCTCAAAGTACTGGAAAGGAAGTTTGCATTCAAAGGAGATTTATCTTAAGATACTATAAATGATACCAATTTTTTCATTTGAAATGTAAGTTGTGCTATAACAAAAAAAATAAACCAAAGTCAATCATAACATATAAACTATCAGTGATTAAAATAATTTCACTATTTTCTAGAATCAAAGACAACATAGAGAGGTAGATAACTAGATTACAATGCCAACTGCACCTTGTGGATGGAATGTTATGTTAATACACATAAATAAAAATGTTTACAACCAAATTTGGAGTCTGTCACAAATCACTAGATTAAAAATTCATCAACTTGATTTTTTATTTTACCAAGTTAGCAATTAAACTGGATTGATAATATAATCATTCTAAGCCACTTTATAGAAACTGAATCATAATATGGCCAACAAAACCCTAATTCTCTTGAAAAACAGGCAAGACAGGGATTCTCTTAGTTTTCCCAAATCATCAAACATTGATGGTGGGAATCCTGGCAGCAAAAAACATCAAATGGAAAGAGCAAGTGACTAGAAGCTAAAAAACCTGCATTTTAATCCTAGAGTTTTACTATATAATAGTTATATGACTTGGAAAAAATATTTAACCTTTCTAAACCTCTATCACCTCAAAAAGTTGTCACAAGGCATGCATGAACAAAACCTGTGATTTATTTGGTATAGGAAATTCCAGGGTGAGGACATTCCTTCTACAAATATAGGAAAGCACATTCTCTAATATCTCCCTCTCAATTGCCTTAAGTACCAAGAGGTTAAATGACTTGTCCAATGTTACATAGTAAATGTATTTCTGAGGTAGGACATGAATCCAGGTCTTCCTGGTTTTAAAAGCAGCATTCTCTCACACTGTGCTGTAATGGAAATGCAAATTTAAAGATCTTCCCTGCTCTTAGGCCCTTTGATAAGCTGAAGAGACTCTGAGAACCTTCCTTTATTTGAAAATATACTCTGCCTCCTAATAGGCTGAAAGTGGAGCCTGTGACAGGAAGCTTAGTTTTCAGGAATGCCCACACCTTAATGCTGTGTGATTGGGCAGTGGATCAAGAAGGTGGTTACATTCTCTGACCCCGGAGGCAGCTATATAATCCCTCATGTGAGGCTTTGCTTTGGGGCTCACTTTGAGAAGTGTTCTGTGACTTGATCAGATGAGACTCTGGGAAGCCATTGTTGAGAGCCCCCTGGCTTTGGAAAAACCCAGATGCTGATTTGGTATGGATGTAATGGTTGGACATTTTGCAAACCTGTCTACTTGATCTGTTTCTCTGTCTTGATAATTCTGTCTGTATACTCTGAAGTTTGGGGTGCTGACCTTTTTCCCCTGAACTAGGTAAACAATACATATTTGACTGATTAAAGTAAGCTTGTTAACCGATTTTGAGTTGCTTTCCTTTAACAAAGCAGATCTAAGAACCTGTGTTGGCAGCCACCCTGGGGATGCTGGGGTTCTTGCTGATACATGTGCTATGTTGCCTCTCAGTGCAAATGAATGTGTTTGAGCATGTATCTTTCAGTAATGTATGTGAAGGAGCTTTGTATTACTATGAAGCATAGCATTTGGAATTACTATTAAAGTCTCAATAATTGTTTGTAAGGGTTGAATGAACAGAAATGGTTCAATTCTGTAAAATTAGAAGTACAACTTACCTTTACACTTTAATGAAATGTCCCTAAAGCTCAAATAAGTGGGATTCTAATTAGACAAGAAACTCAATGCTTTAGAAATGTTGGAAAACAAATAGAATAATGACAACTAGTATGTTATTAATTCCATTGGCTATATGTATATACTTATATGTTAATTTCCATAAACATAGTACTTCACAGACAATAATAATCTGTCTCCTAAATATTTTATCATCAAAGTACAAAATTGTTGTAGCATTCAATGAAATATAACAAATGAATGAGCAACAAAGAGTCAAACACCAAGCAGGAAGGAGCATGCTTCTGCAATTATAACATCTATTAAACAATGCCAAAATCAGAAAATAGAGGGAGTAGCCTTTGTATGCTATCTTAATGCTACTACAGCTTGGCTAAGAGTTTATCTATCAAATTAGAAGGAATACCTTAAGCACTGAGCTCCTGATATCTAAGGAATAATTACTGCTAATTCTGATTTGGCGAATTACAAGAATAAAATGAAAATAAACAAGAGCTATTATCAGGAAGAAATAAATCCTCAGGACTCCACTACTACTCAATTAATTCTGTAATTTATGTCCCCTTCATGATGTGAATTTCAACCCACCCATGCCTACTCATCCTACTCATAACCAATTTTGCCTCACTGTAATATGAGCATAAACCTGGACTTTCAAAGGTAATGCCAGAGGAACATAAACCATGGCAGGTTCTACCATAGTGGAATCAAATCATTTAATGTGTCCATGAGAAAGCTGCAAGGGGTTTCAGAAGACTGTGCTTTGGGATCCAAGTGGGTCTTAGAGAAGTGATATCTTAGAAAATGAGGGGAAGAAAAAAAGCTTGTTTTCAAAGTCCTGGAATTCCAACTTTAATCTCTGCTGAAAGAATCATTGCTCAGTTGATGGGTTCTGTACCACTTTAAGAAAAGGAGCTTCAGGGGTGGCTAGGCGATGCACTGGCCCTGGAGTTAAGAGGACCTGAGTTCAAATTGGTGTCATACACTTAACACTTACTAGCCTTGTGACCTTGGGTAAGTCACTTAACACCAACTGCCCTGCCTTGCCCCCTCCAAAAAGAGGATGGAAGGAAGGAAGGAAGGAAGGAAGGAAGGAAGGAAGGAAGGAAGGAAGGAAGGAAGGAAGGAAGGAAGGAAGGAAGGAAGGAAGGAA
>NW_027185655.1:86892579-86965542 GCF_028583685.1 Petaurus breviceps papuanus | reverse complement strand
GAAGGAAGGAAGGAAGGAAGGAAGGAAGGAAGGAAGGAAGGAAGGAAAGAAGCTTCAGAAAGTTCCAGACAGGGAAGAAGGGAAACAATACATATTGTATTGTTTTGTATTTTACTCCAGCCTTCCTGGAAGTAAGGGCTCCCCCTTTTGCTTGTAGCTATTGTGCCTAGGGTTTCCATGAGAAATACTGGTACCCAGAGGACTAAGAGAATGGAGTGGAGCTACATTAAGTTACTGCCAAAGTTCACAAGTAGCCAATATAATTTTACTATCAACATCTTTCATTATTTCATGGTTTTGTATATGTAAAAATACAAAATTATGCCACATAAATACAGTGAAAAAGCATAATTAAAACTTCCCTAACCTAGTAAGAGAACACTCAGAATTCACCAAAATCAGTTTTATAGAGAAGGTGTACCATGTATTAAAAGGGACAGTTTCATTTATAATATTGTTTGATCTTTCTCCAACATTATATATCTAAATCTTAAGTTCTCTTCTTTGGTTGCCACCACAAGACCAGTGCAAAATATAACTGGATTCATTCAGATCTTTGGGTTTTGTTAAAAAAAAACTGATATATGTTTAATATCTATATCAGAGATTCTTAAAATGTGGTCCAAGAAGCCCTGGTGGTAGCCCCCAAGATATTTTCATGGGATCCATGAGGTCAAAATTATTTTCATTAAACACTTAACACATTTTAATTTATTATAAAGTAAATATCAATAAACAAAAGCTCAGGAATGCTGGGGGAGAAGTCAAGATGGCAGAGTAGAAACAGGATTTCCACTGGGCTCCTACTTCCATCTCCTCCAATTCATGTAAAAAATGACTCTAAACAAATTTTCGAGCTACAGAACTCTCAAAATGGCACAGAGAAGCTAACCTCCCACTGAAGACAGGCCAGCAGAAAGCGGCCAGCACAGCACTCTGGGAGCCGACCCCAGCCTTGCATGTGAGCCAGAGGTTTTAGCTTCAGGGTAGGCACAACCAGCTGCCGGCTGGAGGGACTTCAGATCACCAGAAGCTATGGAGGTTTCCAGAATTATCAATCCGTAGATGCTAAGGACAAAGTGAGAGGTCAGTGCAGTGTGGACTTTGGGACCTGGGAGTTCGGGAGTGTGCTCCAGCCTTTACCCCCAAGGGGAGGGAGGGAGAAGCTGAGGCATAGTGGTTGTGCAGCCACTGCCACATGGCAGCTTCACAGTTTCAGGCCTGCAGATTGTAGGGGGACCAAGCAACCAGTGTGAGGGGTAATCACGCTTACTTTAACCTGCTTGGATCTGGATCACTGTCTGGGGTGGAGGTCCTGGGGTCCATGACCAGTATGCCAGAGCATGTGGAGGCTTCTGAGAGGGCAGCCAACTAATAGCTCCAGCAGCTGAGAAAACCCCAGGGATTTGGGACAAAGCTCCCCTCTCTGGTAGCAGAGTTCTACTATAGCAAAAAAGCTCAAAAGTCAAGTAATTGAGTAGCAACATGAGCAAGCAAAGGAAGCAAGGCAAGCACAGTGGTTCAACTTTGGATTCCTTTTTAGGGGACAAAAAGGATAGAGGCACGGAACAGGAGAAAGACAGCAAAGTCAGAACTCTTGCACCAGAAGCTTCCAAGAAAAGAATAAACCGCTTAAAGGCCATAGAGGAGCTTAAAAAGTATTTTGAAAACCAAATAAGAGAAGTTGAGGAAAAATTGGGAAGAGAAATGAGAATGATGCAAGAAAATTATGAAATCAGAGTCAACAATCTGACTGAAGAAAATAACACCTTAAAAAATAGACTAACTCAAATGGCAAAAGAGGCTCAAAAAGGCAATGAGGAGAAGAATGCCTTAAAAAGCCAAATTTGCCAGATAGAAAAAAGAATCTCAAAAGCTCACTGAAGGAAATCATTACTTCAGAATTAGATTGGAGTAAATGGAAGCTAGTGACTTTACGAGAAATCAAGAAACTATTAAACTGATCTAAACAAATGAAAAAATAGAAAGCAATGTGAAATATCTCACTGGAAAAACCACTGGAAAATAGATCCAGGAGAGATAATTTAAAAATTATTGGACTACCTGAAAGCCATGATTAAAAAAAAAAAGAACGTAAAAATCATCCTCCAAGCAATTCTCAAGGAAAATTGCCCTGATGTTTTAGAACCAGAGGGCAAAATAGAGGTTGAAAGAATCCACCCATCACCTCCTGAAAAAGATCCCCAAAAGAAAGCTCCTAGGAATATTATAGCCAGGTTCTGGAGTTCCCAGATCAAAGAGAAAATATTACAAGAAGCCAAGAAGAAACAATTTGAATATTGTGGAAACACAATCAGGATAACACAGGATCTGGCAGCTTCTACACTGAAAGATAGAAGGGCTTAGAATATGATATTCTGAAGGTCAAAGAAGCTGGGGATTAAAACCAAGGATCACCTACCCAGCAAAACTGAGTTTCACGTTTCAGGGGAAAATATGGCCATTCAATGGAATAGAGGATTTTCAAGCATTCTTGATGAAAAAACCAGAATTGAATAGAAAATTTGACATTTAGATACAAGAAGCAAAAGAAGCATGAGAAGGTAAACAGGGAAAAGAAATCATAAGGAACTTATCAAAGTTGAACTATTTACATTCTGACATGGAAAAACGATAATTGTAACTTATGAAACTTTTCTCAGTATGAGAATAGTTGAAAGAAATAGAAATGTGTTTGTATATATGTGTGTGTGTGTACACATATATATGTCTATATAGGAGGGTATATGGGCATATGAATACATATGTGAATGTGTGTATATATGTGTACAGGTATACATAGACAGAGGGCACAGGAGTAGTTGAATAGGAAGGGATTATACTTAAAAGGTGAAATTAAGAGATGAGAGAGGAATATAATGAGAGGACATGGGGAGAGACAGAATGGGGTAAATTATCTCATACAGAAGAGGCAAAGGAAAACTGTTAAAATGGAAGGAAAGATCAGGAAGGCAAAAGGGAAGGGGTCAACCTTATTCTCATTGAATTTGGCTTAGGGAAGGAATGACATACACACTAAATAGGATATTTCACCCTACAGGAGAGTAGGGGGGAAGGGAATGATAGGGGGGATGATGGAAAGGAGGGAAGGCTGGGGGGAGAGGGAAGTTAGAAGCACCCACTTTTGAAAAGGAACAGGATCAAAGTAGAGAACAGAACAAGTGGGAGGTGGGATAGGAGGGAGGGAAATATAGTCAGTCTCTCACAACATATCCACTATGGAAATGTTTTGCATACCTACACATGTATAACCTATATTGAATTGCTTATCTTCCCAGTAAGGGTGGGTGACAAGGGAGGTAGGGAAAGAATCTGGAATTCAAAGATTTAAAATCAAATGTTTAAAATATACATATTATATATATATAATTATTTTATACGTAACTGGGAAATAAGATATACAGGCACTGGGGCATAGAGATCTACTATGTCCTACTGGAAAGTCAGAGGAGGGATGGGCAAGATATGGGAGAGAGCAGATTGGAGGAGGGGATATTCAGTGGGATGGCTGTTTTGGACTGGTGGATAGAGGGAAAATGGGGAGAAAATTTGTAACTCAAAATCTTGTGGCAATGAATGATGTAAGCTAAAAAATAAAAAAAATAAAATAAACAAATGCACTTGGGTATGGGGCCCTTGATAACTTTTAAGAGTGTAAAGGGATCCTGAGACCAAAAATTTTGAGAACTGCTGGTCTATAGATTAAGTTTATTCCTTAATGATTTTTAAGAATTTAAAACTTATTCAGTTTAAGCCATTACAAAATAACTAATTTTCACTCAGACATATCTCACCTAAAACTTGACAAGTGTTAGGGAATTATCTGAGGCTCAAAGATCTTGAGTGATTTGCTTATTAGTCACACATCTACTTAAGTGTCAGAGACAAAATTTGAGCTATGTCTTTTCTTGCCCTAAATCTCAGCACTATATACTAGCCTGTTTCCCAACCAATTCATTATGGAATGATAAGTGCAAACTTACCCCCTGGTACACTATACCAAGCACCACCATTGGTTGTTCCATCTACAAAGCTGCTGTCATCATCATTCTTCCGACAGGGTGGCCGATTAATGTCAGACATGGCTGGGTTAAAGGAAGAATAGCCCCTAGCCAAGCTCTGGAAAATAGCATCATCAGGACAAGGGCTGTATTCATGAGCACTACCTAGAAAATAAGTCCATGCATATTAGGCAAAATAAAATAAGTCCCATTTCTCTAGTTCTGTAAAGCAATAAATGGGTATTAAACTCAAATAGAAACAGATACCTGCAGGCCATATGTTGACTTAGAAAAATCTCAAACAGACATTATCTATGTTGCATTATATTTTTATTTTGTTAAACTTGCTATACTTATTTGTTATATGTGTAAAGTATTTTTGTATTTTATATTCGTAAATTATTAAGTAAGCAGATTTTATTATATTTGCAAAATTTCTTAGTTATGTTTTCATCTGGTTTGTGCCATACTTGGGAGTTTAACAGCTATCTATCCAATTTGACATCTCTGTCTTAAAAGCATACAAAGCATTTTACTCCCACACATCCAGAGAGGTAGCCGGCATATTGTTGTCCCCATTTCATGGATAAGGAATCCAGGCACAAAGAAATAAACTGACTTGCCCAGGGTAACATTATTGATAAGTCAGAGAGGGACTTACTCAAACTTGGGACCAAGTACACTTTCTACTCCTCCATGCTGTCTCTTTCAAGATAGTAGAAAATATACAAGGAGTCAAAGAATGTTTTATATTTCCTGGTAAAACAGTTATTCTCAGTGGTTTACTTCTTTTTAAGGCACAATACAAAGATATGAACCGTAAAGTATTAAACAAAAGAATGGCCTCCCCAGCTCTCTTAGGATGGAAGTGCACACTCTTATCACAGGTCTGATTCCACAGCTGATCAGCAAAGGACTTTTGATCTGCTCTCTTTCTGATCTAGACCCATTCCTTCTGGTTCCTCGGTTTCTGACCTGGGAAATCAAATTGCTTTCCTTAGGCAACCTGGTGACCCCTGTTCCTAAGCTTATATGTCCAACTGGCATAGCCTTTAGAACTCCCTAGTTCAAGAGATCCATCATCCTCAGTTTTTCCAGAAGCTGAATTTATAAGCATAAGCCACCATACCCAGCTGGGTCCAGGCATTTTCTAATGATCATTCTTTGATTTACAGCTAGTTGTCTTTATAAAGGTCCTTAAGAATTAATACTTACCAAGGAATGTCCTTAAGCAGGAAAAAATTAACCTGAAAAGATCAATTTAACTAAGGTCCATTTTGCCTACTATCTAACAGAAATGCATACTTAACACCCCTAAATATTGTTTCAATTTCCAGAAGGGTGTTTGATATAGCCTAGCTAAGATCAAACTTCTAGAGTCATTTCTGGGTATATCATGAAAGTTGACCTGAATCCTAGATTATCTCTGGAACTTACCCATTCTACCAATGGATCAACTGTTCTATGCCTTCTAGGACCTCCAAGGAATCTTTATTTCTCCATTTTGGTTTAACCCCTCTCTTTATAACTCAGTTTCTCCTGATCCCAAGATTTATATAAACTTCCTTTAAAATGAAAACATACAAAAAAGCTTTAATAGTTCTGTTCCTTGAGGTGCAGAATCCTGACATATTTAATGAAAGAAAAGTTTTATTTGCTGCTTTTAGCAGTTCTTCTTGAAGGTTTGCCAAGTCATGGCTACAACAGAGCATTCAATCAGGGATCCATAGACCAAGAACCCAAGGAAAGATTCCAAGAGATCCTTAAAAAAAAAAAAAAATATATATATATATATATATATATATACACACACACACATGCAAATATGTGTTTGTATATATGTTTATATATGCACATGTGTCTATATGCATATGTGTATTCTGTACCCCAGACCACCCCCAAGCCTAGAACAGACCTTCATCCTTCATCTCCTTTCCTTTGAATCCCAAATCAGGTAGAGATTGCCTGATGGCTTCCCATAAAGGATCTTATTCCCCTTATTAAAGCCTTTTCTCCCTCCTAAAATTTCTTATAGCACTTTCTCTGTCTCTCTTCTTTGTTCTTATCACAGGTTCCCTGGTATCATAATTATTTGTTATTATGTCTCTCCCCCTACCCCATTATACTGCAAGTTCCTTGAGGGGAGGGGTTTATGTCTATATCAAGCTTTCTAACTCCAACCAAAGTACAATGTCTTACACAAAATAAGAATAATTAAATTTTTATTGAAATGAATAACTAATTCCATCTTGAACATAACATTCCACAGAACTACTCTGATGTTTCCAAAGGCTAGAAGAAATGTAGGTACTGAAGACAAACAAAATCTATCTTTCCAATCAAATAAGTTTTGATGGAGGGAATCATGGATTTCAAGGAAGAGAAGACTTTAGAGCTCACCTAGTCTAACTCTCCCTCACTTTACCGCTAAAATTGCATCTAGAAAGGCTAAGTAGTTTATCAAAAATCAAATGGGTGGCAGAGTTTCTTATGGATCCAGTCATGTAAAGGAAAGAATACAAAAAGAATAGAAAAATTACGTTTAAGTAGTGACAAACTATGTAAGACTAAGACACTTGAAAACAATTATGAACAACAAGTACAATATTAGAGCTTGTGGAAGAATTGTGGGTGATTTGACTAAACCAAACAAAAAAAATTATTCCCAATAATCCTGGGAATATGTAGCCAGTTTTTTGACCAATAGACCTAATGAGAGAAGTCAAAGGAACACCTACCACTTCGAGTCTCATCATATGGATAATTTGCAACCAGATCTCCTCCATGAAGGTTGGCTGAAAGCACGAAGGGGATATCCATAATCCAATGAATAACAGCCTTAGTCTCTGGAGCAAGCTGGGAGAAAACCAAGAATTATGGTAACTATGCACCCTAGAGTCACTGGCCAATTCCTTCAACTCTACGTTACAGAGAGGAGACAAAGAAGCCAGTGAAAATAAGTAGGTAGTGACAAAAAGGAAAATACAGAGAAAAGATCATCATATGAAAATTAATAACCCCTTAAATGTCTGTGGTTGTTTTGCTTAAAAGATATATTCCACACACATTATTTTCCTAACTTTATCATTCTCATTTTAATAAGAAATGGGGTTTCAGAAGTTTAATCTCCCTTTTGAGAACAGTTTTGCTTAGTGACCAGCTCTCAGTCATTCCACACATTCCAGAGATCAGGCAAATCACTTACATACTTTATGATTCAAGATTTTTAGTGACCCTTATTCTTTTTTAAGGCATCTAAGTAGAAGATGAGCAGAAAAATAAGCATTAAATCCACCTAAAAGGAATTTTTTTCTGTAAGGTAAGTTCAGTGTTACTCAATTACTATGTGGCAGACTTCAGTATCTTCTTTCGAATCTCCCAAAATATTATCTCCCTTCTCCATGCCTTTGCACAGGACATCCCCATGCCTGGAATGCTCTCTCTCCTTATTTCTACTTCATAGAAACTTTACCTCTCTTTAAGGCTCAGCTCAAAAGTCACCCCCTCCCCATGACTTCTCCTCATTCTGCCCCCAATAGTAGTTTGTGTCACCGCTCAAATTACTTGGTATTTTAAAATATATTTTGTATATTCTTATCTGGGATCATTTACTCCCCCAGTATGGTGAAAATTCCTTTAGGACAGGGATTAGCTCACGTTTGTCCTAGTATTCCTAGTGGCTAGCAAGTATCTGGCAAATAGTAAGCACTTAATGAATCTTTGTTGAATTGAATTCAATACTTTAAAAAGATCCATGATTTCATCAGTGGAATCCATCAATGAAAAACACAACTGACCCTGTACATGGTTTCTCTAACTGCTATGGCAAAACAAATTCATCACTTGGTGGCCAGCCTTCTGTTTACATGGGCTGGTTCTCAGACAAGAGATCCACAATTCATTACCAGGCTTTACTCATAGGCTTTACTAGTTGAAAGAATCTAAGAGAACCTGAGAATCTGCTGGCAGATCTTTTGAGAACCCTGATAAAGCAAAAGAAGCATTTGAAAGATTTCAGGATGAAAGGGAAAAGGGATGAGGTATAAGGATATCCTATGCTGTGAATAAAGTGACCCTACTTTCAGTAAATATATATAAATTTTTTTTCATGTAAAGTTACTTCCTATGAAAAAGTTATACTTGCTGTCATAGAAAGCTAAAGAGATAATAGGAAGCTGGATAGGGGGCGGGGGGAACACCAGTGCTCCCACCAAAGAAATCTTCAAACAAAAGACTATAAGGAATTTCAGAGAGCTACCAATATCCCTTGGGGTTAATAATTAGTTTTTAAAGTGGCTTAGCCCCAACCAAAAAGAAGTCTAGCTATATCCTTACCAAGAAATTCTCCGTGATTATAAAGGTAACTTTTTCAGAGATAGGCAACAGAGACTAAACATATATATATACACACACACATGTTGTTTACCTTTGTGTTCTGGTCCACAATTTTCTTCAGGTTTTTCAACAGGTGATTGTTTGGCCCACCTTCTCTTTCATTAACATAGACAATCCTATCCAGGTCAGGAAAATTTCGGTTCAGATCTATTCCCTGGGCATTGCTTCTACCTACAAACCAATCCTTAAGCTCACCAGGCTAAAAAACAAAAAACAAATCACAAATTATGCTGGTCATGAATACCTAAGAATTTGACAACCTATTAGTGAGAGTAATTCTTTCATCTCAACAGTGCTCTTACCATAAGAATTGTTTTGTGTTATTATCCTATTTTACCGATGAAAATATTCTTACATTTTAATATATATTTATGTTTAAAAATGCCTCCTGGTGTCAGCAACAATAATGCACACAATCACCCTGACCCCTCCAGGGAGAGGGAAAGGAGCAAATACATTCCCAGTAGCATATTGAGTTTTTGAGTGGGGAATAGTTGAGGGATGTACATATAGGAAACAGAAAATGTAATAAGACTTGTGTTGACATGGTTTCTGACCTCTGTCACAAACTTAAACTGAGCAAAGGGAGATTAGTCTCAGAAGATTCATTACATTAGGCCAACCTCAAAAACTTGTGGGTACTCACATCATAATCAGCAAATTTTCCTTTGGTGTTTTCTCAGTTCAAGCCTCCAGTCAGCTTGACAGCAAAGAAACCCAATTTAAATGAGATCTAGTTGCTGTCTCCAGTCCAGAGGCTTGGCAACAAGGAAGAGATCAAAGGAAAAGCACATGGGAATTTTAGACCATTGAGCTCATTATTTTTCCTATGTCTTTCCCTCCTAATAACTCATACTACATTTGCAGAATTATGGAGCAAGTCTAAGAAGCACTAGCAAAGTGTCCATACTTCTTCTCCTCCTCATCTTCTTCCTCCTGCTTCTCCTCCTCCTCCTCTTAAACTGTTGTACCTGGCCCCATTCTTTCCCTTCCCCCAACTCCAGCTCTCCCTCATGGAAGTGGGTGGGCTGCCGGCTTTAGCTCTGCCCAGGGAGACTTGGCTCCTGGCAGGATTTTCAAAATGTGCTGACCAATCACTGATTTTAGCCTCTGCAAGTTCCTGCTTATGTAATACCTAACTGTTGGCTATGGTGGCATCCCTTTAAAAGCGAAGGTTTTGCCTGGGTTCCCCGCTGTGCGATTTGGGGAGGGGCCTAATTCAGCCAACATGGCCTAATCAGTTAACATGGCCAATAAAGGGTTGAATTCTAAATTGTTACTTGGGTCTTGCTCGTGTTTTGGGTACAACAAACCACATTCATTAATTATACCACCTGCCCTTTCCCTTCACTCCTTTGCCAGACTGTTCCTAACACTAAGGGGTTGGAAATACAAAATTTCTCCATGCATACACTGATACTTCCATAGACATAGAGATTTATCATTCCACAAGATTCACAAGGGCTGAAAACCTTTTTAGTTGGCAGTTAATAATTGGTAGTTTAAAAAACTTCAGCAGTGGCTAGGTGGCACAGTGAATAGAGCACCACTCTGGAGTCAGGAGGACCTGAGTTCAAATCTGACCTCAGACACTTAACCCTAATCGCCCTTCTTCCCCCCCCACCCAAAAAGCAAAAAAATAAATAAATAACACTTCACTTTAATTTGGTTTAAGTGACAGTGGTACTGCAAATGGTTGGCTCTTATTAAAATATGACACTGAAAAGAAGTGCTTGCTAGACTTCTTAACTAAAAAGTGACTTTGCGTGAGTGATATTTAAATTTAAGATGTCTCCCTCTTATTCCCTTACCAAAAGCAGATGAGTTGGACAAAGAAAAAGCATTTGACCTTTGTGATTTGGGGCTCTTCTACTGTTTTAAAATGTTTCGTTCAGTAGGAAATCTAAAAAAGCAGGAATTTTAAAAAGTGTTCAATGTAAGTTCTATTATGTGAATTTTCTTGTTTTGAACCAAAAAAAATTGCTAGGGGTTTAATTCTTTCCTATTTTGAAGAATGAATAAATTCAAATATTTTAGGGGCTATGGATAGAAAGTACTAAAAAAATAGTAAAATGCTTTATTTTATATAATCACACAGAACTGGATACCTCTCAAAATAAAGGAGACTGGAAGAAGATATGCATGTGTATATGTATACATGTGTATGTGTTTGTGTACATGTACGTGTATGGGTGTATTTATGTATATTACTATTTTTATTACAAATACTTTGAAAATCACATCAATTTTCTCCTTCAGGTTAAGTTTCTGAACTGTTTCATAATCAAACTATCAGGTCTCTATTTTCTCCATTAAAAGTTTATTTTCATTTTGAAAAACAGAAGTAGCAAATAAAAATATTAAATCTTGTAATATTTCACAAAATTAGTAGGTTATTTCAAACAACCAGAATGCCATACAAATATCCTAAAGTTAAGGGAAACATATACAATGTATTCTTTCTCCAAAAAGAAAAAATCGAACAACAACTCACAAAATTGTGAGATTACTTTTTGCCAGTTTTCCTAGGGGCTAAACACATACTGGATTGTTTTCTCTTGGAAATGGGTTCCATGATTCCTAAAAACAAGGTCTTGACATCACTACAACATTGTCCTTAGGGAAAACCAGTCCTTCTCCTATAAACTCAGCAGAGGGAGCTATCATACCACATCACTGATTTCATTCTCTTAACATATTCTGAGCCAGCAATGGCACTATTAGATCCTCTCATATTTCCCCCCAAATTGTAGGTTTTTAAACAGGAAATTTGCCTAATCAACAGCCTGAAAAATGAATATTGTTTATTTAGCCATACTGAAAGAACTTACTAATAGGTTTGTTAACAAAACTTATCCTAGTATTCATTTTAACTAATAAATGCTATCCTCTGTTTACTCTCCCTTGTAATTTATCAGTCTCTTGAATTATCAGTAGCCAAGTTCCTATAAACTATGCATTTGCACATACATGTAATATATATAATCTGTTTCATATATCTGCACATTAAAAACATCACTAATTTGTGACTTTCTTTATACCCACCTGAGATGCTGCTTTCTCAAAACCATCAGGATTCAGGGAAGGCATAATGTGGATGCGAGTATTGTGGATTAGGTTGATAATTGTCTCATTTCCCTTCTGGTATTCATTGCACAGGTATTGAGCCAAGAAGATGAGCAATTCCCGGCCAACAGCCTCATTACCATGCATATTTCCAATGTATTTGAATTCAGGCTCACCTAAAAGACAAATGTATTTATGGATATCATTAATTTATACATATATGACCATTTTATTTCTTAGGAAACTGTGGCTCAGACCTGCCCAGGGGTACACAGCTGGTAATTATGAGTGTCAGAATTTAAATCCAAGTCTTCATAACTCCAGTCACAATACTTAATCTATTTGCTATCTCATGCTGCCTCTCAAGACAAGTATTAGAACAAGAAATACTCTCTTGGCCTTGTACTTTCTTGACCTTTCTAATCCCCAGATGTGAGAGATGACCTGCAGTGAAGTTTCCCCATTCTGAACATCCTATTAGATTCTTATTTCTTCTTTAAACTTTGGGTTCACTGTGTATAAAGGAATGTTAGTGTGAGAGGTAGCAAAGAGTTAAGTTTCTACAGAAATGCAAGGATTGCTGAAACAAGATTACTGATAAAAAGTACCAGACAATAGCCTTGGGAAGAGTTGAGGCAGTAGCCTTGGGAGGAAGTTGGGTTCCCAGTTCCCAGAGAACTCCTAGATAATATTAAAAATGAAATAATGTAGAACAAAAAGGAGCTGGCAGCAGGCGGTGGATTTGACCAATTAGAAAGCAGACAGCGGCCTTGGGACACTCAGACCCAGATAAGGACACATCTAGGTTGGACTGGTGGGGAGTCAGTATTCTGGGGTTGTTGCTGCCCTTCTTAGTGAACCACATGTATTATGTATGTTATCTAACAAAATTAGAGACCTTGTTCCTTGTCCCTGGGGAAGATTTTTGTGCTTAACCTGTGAGTCGAACTCCCAGCCAATGAGAGAAGAGTCAGCTGGAAGGGTGGGGCATTTCCTTCATGCTTTTGCCTTCTGTAAAGTGCTTCTCCCTTCTGGCCCTTTGTCGGATTGAGGGTGTTCTTTCTCGCGATATCATAATAAATTCCTTTTTGCTTCTACCCTGAGAAGTCTCTGAGTTTACTTTGAGTAAGTGGTCTTCTGACCCACACACCATGCCTTATTACAGGGCTGAATTGATCAATCACCTATGAAAACTCACAGTAGCCCCCTCACCACAGAGTCAAGAAGATTCTTTCCCTGTCAAGACAGTACCTGATTAAGTCTCATTCCAGTGAGAGTCTTGAGTGTCTGTGTGAAGGGATTTCTAATCATGGAGAACCATGCCCTTGTATGACCTCCTTTCCTGTGCTTATGCTAATTTTAATCTAAGGATGAAGTCTAAGCAGGAGCAGGACTATTTATATATAAACTCCCTTCTATTCTTCTAGAGATAGCCTTTTCTCCAGGGTTTTCTTCCTTTAATCCAACAGTTCTAAACCCAAGATCCCTGAACATACATACATATATACATACATACAATAGATACAAAGGATACAAAACAGGATACAATAGATGGATGGATAGATGGATGAATAGATACATAGACAAAAGAGAGACATGGATGAACAGACGGACAGAAACAAACTATTTCAACTTAATTGGCCTCTTTTGTAATCCTGGGTATTTTATACCTTCTTCTTTTTTTTTTTTTTAAGCAATCGGGGTTAAGCAACTTGCTCAAGGTTACACGGCCAGTTATTTCTGGGTGTGGTGCTGAGTATCTGAGCCTGGATTCGATCCCCCAGGTCATCTCGACACTGGGGCCAGTGCTCTTACTCGCTGAGCCACCTGGCCACCCCTACCCACCCCTATTTTATACCTTTTAAAAAAATTATTTTGAAACATGACAGAAAATGTTAAGAATCTCATATAAACCTTTTGTAATTTTTTAAACAATTCTTTAAATGTCTGGAAACAGCCAGTTTAAAAATTGGAAAAACCAGTAATGGAGAGATTTTTTTCCCTGTCAGATGAACTTTTTTTTCCATTCATGTCTTGATGCTATTTCCTCTTATGTCTGTATAGATGTGTCCATCTAATCAACTTAAGAGTCATAAAAATTTTCAACAATAACTCCCACTCCATTATCACTGTAACATTTAAAAGGAATTTTCCTTACAACAGCCTTATTGGGTAGGTCACACAAGAATCATCAACCCTATTTTACAGATGAATAAACTAAAAGGCTTGTAGAGATTATGACTTGCCAAGGGTCGTACCCCTAGTATATGATAGAGTCAGAGTTTGAACACAGGTTTTTCCTGACTCCAAGTTCTTTCCAATATCCTGTGCAACTTACATGTTTGTAACCAGTTACTATGGAAAATTAGAGTTCCTAGTAACCAAAAGAACCATTAGGATATACTCTCTTAAGCTATTTATAAGTAAAGGATTATCCAGTTCTCAATTTTTATATCTCCAAGTTACAAAAAAAACTCTTTGGTGACTGAGTCAAATATATAAGAATACAAGTCATTCTCCAATTGATAAATGGTCAAAGGATATGAACAGGCAGTTTTCAGAGGAAGAAATTAAAGATATCTATAAGATTATGAAAAAATGCTCTAAATCACTATTGATTAGAGAAATGCAAATCAAAACAATTCTGAAGTACCACATCTCACCAGTCAGACAGGCTAAGGTGACAAAACAGGGAAATTATAAATGCTGGAGAGGATGTGGAAAAATTGGAACACTAATGCATTATTGGTGGAGTTCTGAATAGATTCAATCATTTTGGAAAGCAATCTGGAACTATGCCCAAAGGGCTATAAATAAGTGATCCCTCTGAGCCAGCAATATCACTCCTAGGACTGTATCCCAAGGAGATCATAGAAGTGGGAAAAGGACCCACATGTACAAAAATATTTATAGCAGCTCTTTTTGTGGTGGCAAAGAATTGGAAATCAAGGGGACGCCCATCAATTGGGGAATAGCTAAACAAGTTGTGGTATATGAATGTAATGGATTATTGTGCTATAAGAAATGAGGAGGGGGGGCGGAGTCAAGATGGTGGGGCAGAAAAAGGACTTCTGTGCGGCTCTGGCTCCCACCAACTCCAAATCATGTAAAAGATGACTCTGAACAAACTTTGGAGCTACAGAACCCACAAAATGACACAGAGAAGCTAACCTCCCGCTGAGGACAGCCTGGCAGACTGGTAGGAAGCGGCCAATGCGGCACGCTGGGAGCCAAGCCCAGCCTCTAGCTGAGGGTTTAAACTTCCTTCCTCCCTGGTTACCCACCCTTACTAGGAAGATAAGCAATTCAATATAGGTTCAACATGTGTAGGTATGCAAAACATTTCTATAGTGGATATTTTGTAAAAGACTGACTATATTTCCCTCCCTCCTATCCCACCTCCCACTTGTTCTATTTTCTACTTTGATCCTGTTCCTTTTCAAAAGTGGGTGCTTCCAACTTCCCTCCCCGCCAAGCCTGCCCTCCCTTCCATCATCTGCCCTCTCATCCCCTTCCCCCCTACTCTCCTGTAGGGTGAGATACCCTATTTAGTGTGTATGTCATTCCCTCCCTAAGCTAAATTCAATGATAATAAGATTGACCCATTCCCTTTTGCCTTCCTGTTCTCCCCCTCCATTGTGACCATTTTCCCTTGCCTCTTCTATATGAGAGTTTACCCCATTCTGTCTCTCCCCATCTCCTCTCATTATATTCCTCTCTCACCTCTTAATTTCACCTTTTAAGTATCATCCCTTCCTATTAACTTGATCCTGTGCCCTCTATCTATATATAACTGTACACATATATACACACATTCACATATGTATTCATATACCCATATACCCTCCTATATATACATTTCTGTTCCCTTCAATTATTCTCATACTGAGAAAGGTTTCATAAGTTGCAATTATTGTTTTTCCATGTAGGAATGTAAATATTTCAACTTTGATAAATTCCTTATGATTTCTTTTCCCTGTTTACCTTCTCATGCTTCTCTTAGCTTCTTTTATCTGAATGTCATATGTCAAAATTTTTTTTCATCAAGAACACTTGAAAGTCTTCTATTGCACTGAATGACCATATTTTCCCCTGAAATATGATACTCAGTTTTGCTGGGTAGGTGATTCTTGGTTTTAATCCCAATTTTTTTTTTTTACCTCCGGAATATCATATTCTAGGCCTTTCGATCCCTCAGTGTAGAAGCTTCCAGATCCTGTGTTATCCTGATTGTGTTTCCACAATATTCAAATCATTTCTTCCTGGCTGTTTGTAATATTTTCTCCTTGATTTGGGAATTCCAGAACCTGGGCTATAATATTCCTGGAAGTTTTCTTTTTGGAATCTTTTTCAGGAGGTGATGGGTGAATTCTTTCAATTTCTATTTTCCCTCTGGTTCTAAAACATCAGGGCAATTTTCCTTGGGGATTTCTTGAAGGATGATTTCTAGGTTCTTTTTTTGATCATGGCTTTCAGGTAGTTCAATAATTTTTAAATTATCTCTCCTGGATCTATTTTCCAGGTTAGTGGTTTTCCCAAAGAGATATTTCTATTCTTTCATTTGTTTGGATCTGTTTAATAGTATCTTGATTTCTCATAAAGTCACTAGCTTCCATTTGCTCCAATCTAATTATGAAGGAATGATTCTCCTCAGTGAGCTTTTGAGATTCTTTTTCCATTTGGCAAATTCGGCTTTTTAAGGCTTTCTTTCCCTCATTGCCTTTTTGAGTCTGTTTTGCTATTTGAATTAATCTGTTTATTTTCCTCAGGTTGTTGATTCTCACTTCATAATTTTCTTGCTTCATTCTCATTTCTCTTCCCAATTTTTCCTCTACTTCTCTTATTTGGTTTTCAAAATCCTTCTTAAGGTCCTCTATGGCCTGTAATCATCTCGTGTTTTCCTTTGAAGCTTTTGGTGCAGGAGTTCTGACTTCACTGTCTTTCCCCTGTTCCATGCTTTGATCCTTTTTGTCCCTAAAATAGGAGTGTAAAGTTGGGTTGTTCTGTTTGCTTTGCTTCCTTTGCCTGCTCATTTTGCCACTCAATTACTTGACTTTTGGGATTTTTGCCACAGTAGGACTCTGCCACCAGACAGGGGAGCTTCATCCCAAATGCTAGCATTTTGTCAGCTGCCGAAAGTATTAGTTGGGTGCCCTCTCTGAAGCCTCCACACACTCTGGCAAGCTGGACACACACCCCAGGACCTCCACCCTAGACTACAATCCAGATCCAAGCAGGTTAAAGCAAGAGTGATTACCCCTCAGACTGGTCCCCCTACAATCTGAAAGCCAGGAGCTGAAGCTGCCATGTGGCAGCAGCTGCATGCCCATGGCACCTCAGAGGTTTCTCCCTCCCAAACTACCAGATCCCAAAGTCCACTCTACACTGACCTCTCACTTTGTCCTTAACGTCTTTGGGTTGATAATTCTGGAAACTGGTTATCTGAAAGTCCCTCCAGCCAATGGCTGGTCAGGCCCTCCCTGAGGCTAAATCCTTGGCTAGAGGTTGGACTTAGCTCCCAGAGCGCTGTGCTGGTAGATTCCTGTTGGCCTGCTGGGCTGTCCTCATCAGGAGGTTAGCTTCTCTGTGTCATTTTGTGGGTTCTGTAGCTCCAAAGTTTGTTCAGAGTCACCTTTTACATGAATTGGAGTTGGTGGGAGCCAGAGCCGTGCAGAAGTCCTTTTTCTACTCCACCATCTTGACTCTGCCCACCATTTTTTTCCTTTCTAAAATAAAGAGATGACCTCTGACTTTTTAGTTCTACTCCCCAAGATGGGTAGATTTAGTGTTGAAAGGGACTTCAGAGGTCATCCAGTCCATCTTCTTTATTTTACAAATGAATAATAATAGCTAATAGCTACGATTTATATAGCACGTACTCTGTACCAGACACTGGGCTAAGGATTTTATAATGATTATCTCATTAGGCCTTCATAACAACCCTAGGAGGTAGCTGTTATAATTTCCCTATTTTACAGTTAAGGAAACTGAGACAGACTTTAAATGGCTTGCCCAGAGTCACACAGTGTCTGAAGCCAGATTTGAACTCAGGTCTTTCTAACTGCAGACCCAGCATTCTATACATTAGGCTATCTCATGGAGAAACTGAAACCTGGAAATGACTTGTACAAGGCAATACAATAAACTGGATTTTAATGTAGGCCAGTTGACCCCAGATTCAGGACTCTTTCCACAATAATACACTGCTTCCTGTGAATGCAAGGTGGGATTTCCCTATTACTTCTCAGAAAAATTTAAAATTCATTGTAACCTGGGTTGGCTAGGTGGCACAGTGAGTAAGAGCGCTGGCCCCGGCATCGGGAGACCCGGGATCAGTTCCAGCCTCAGATACTTGGCTCCCACACAAAAAATAGCGGGCAGTGTAACCTTGAGCAAGTTACTTAACCCTAATTGCTTTAAAAAAATCATTGTAACCCATGCAAAATGGCAGATATCTCCACCATTCTGGCAATAGCATAGGGAAGAGTACTGGCTCTAGAGTCAGAGAAGCTTTTTGAATCCTTCCTCTGTCACTTATATTTGTGACCTTGGTCAAGTCACAACCTCCCTGGGCCTCAGTTTTTTCATCTGAAAAATGAAGAAGTTGGACCCCATGGTCTCTAGAGTTCTTTCCAGCTCTAGGTCTATTATCCTATCATGCTCTTGGAGACTAAGTAGGAGCCAATATGTTCCCTATGAGCAGAAAGACAATGTTTTTCCATTCAAAATATTGATATGTGGTAATAGAATGCAATCATTTGGGACTTCTCAGCAAAACAGAAGCTAAGTAGCTGATTAATGTGTTTGCATTTTCATCTGATTTGTGAGAGGGGGAGTAGGGTAGAGGAAAAATAGAGCAGATTGAGAAATCTCCACCAGAACATAAGCAAGATGTGTGTCTTTTATAAAAACAACTAATTCCAGGCATTTTATAAAGAGGAATAATAGTTACATTCAACCCCACCTCATGTAGCACAGTGTGTAAGGTTCTTCATCATCATGTTTATCTCATCATCATCATCACCATTACCATCAGTTTCCCAACTCTTGCATATGATGATCTTAGGTAAGAAATGAAGTTGTGAAATTATTCAAGGATAGAGGCAATGATGCTGTGCATAACTCGTTTCCTATGAAATGCTAAGCTAAATCTCCATAGGCACCAAACACAGGAGACCCACAAGAGATCCTCAACAAGCAGCTGCACAGCTAATTTGGTCATAATGAGGCTCTTACTGCCTTTAATATCTTTTGTCTCTTTATTTGGGCAAAAGGAAAAAAGTTTAAAGTGACTCTGCTCTATTTCTGAGTCTGTTTCTCTGTCTCTGTAAACAGTCTCTGTATCTGTCTCTCTTACCCCCCCCACCACCCCCTTTTAACTTCCAATCAGTTAGAAGGCCTTGCTTCTTTTTTTTTTTCCTGAAACTATGGAGACTGGATTTGCAGGCAGCCTAATAAATGAAGTGAGTGACGCAGCCCTTCCTGTTCACAATGACTCCACAGATGAACAAACCACAGGTTTAAACAATGTTTCAGCTGCCAGGTACGTCAATTCCTTATAAATGCCCATAAGTGCCCATGCATTATCTCATCTCTTAGCAGCAGAAAGGAAACACAGTCTGAAATCCTCTCAGGTTACATGGAGTAAATTGCTGATTGGTTTTTGGTTTTGCTTTTTAAATATTCATTTTTATTTTTCCCTTACTTCACCAACTAATCTATTCTATACCTTATGCAAGAACAGATTAGAGGTCCTGAATAATAGATTTGTTTATTGCCATTATACTTGGAAATTCATCCAACCCAATTTGCATTGTATATATTTAGAAACAGTAACGCTGATGCTTTGTCTTTCACTCAGTTTCATGTAGGGAGAACTAATGGCTTTCCAATCATCCTACTGGGCACACATTCACTAATCAACCAGGCATTAAAAACCTTCATCTCACAAATCGAATCCATTCAAGCTTCACACTTTATCCACTCACTCTTAGCATGTATACAAATGTTGAACTCTACATATAAACAATAGCACCAGCTTGGTCTCTCTAGAACTGGGAGTCTTAACCTTCTGAGCATACTCTCTGGCAATCTGATGAAGCCTGCGGAACCCTTCTTAGAATAAGATTTATAAATGCATATAATGTGATAGTTATTTAAGAGCATTTGAACCCTAATAAAAGCCAAAACCTGAACTAATCAACCAGATATGCTTTGCCTTGCTCTAAAATGCTCTTTCCTGTGTCAGCAACTTTAATACCAGATGAGGCTGATCAAGAACACTCTTCCTGTTTGTAACCACTAAAGGACAGGATGCCTAGGACAAGACATTGTCTTAAATAGTGGGACTTCTCTTATCTTGGTATCCTACAGATACATGCTATACAGGGGAAACACAGATATCCTGGGATTGTAATTTCAATTGACACTTTGTGAATTGTCTTGTCTTATTGTATTTATGACTTATTCAACTAAGAAACTTCCTTTCACATGGAATGGTTAAACACATATGGAGACCATAAATCTGAGGAACACAGACACCTTGAGTTGGGATTGTCCTAAAATATATAAAAAGGCTTGTCATTCTTTTATCAGGCAATGAGAATTTACGTTCTGGTTCCATGCATACATGCTGCTAGCTTTAAGGGAATAAACAATGCAAATATATACCACCTAGCTTCTTTGCCTCTTTTAACCAAACTTTCAGATCAACAAATGAAAAAACAAAGAATTACAAAGGAAACTAAATAAATTGAAATAGTTAGCCCCAAAATGTCAGGTTAAAAAGCCTGACCTGCAAGCAGATAGAGTGCTACGCATAGAGCCAAGAAGACCCAGGTTCATATCTCTCCTCTGATACTCACAAGCAGTGTGACCAAGGACATGAAATCATAGCTTGGTGCAGGGCATTCCCACAGTGGGAATCTCCTAAGTTGATAAAATAGCAGCCCTGGCTCAGTCACAGAGCAAGGGATAGGAATAGGGACTTTATTTATGATTTCAATGGTAGAGGAATCTCTGAAAACTTTTAGCAATGAAGGTTGGCACAACTTCTCTGCAACTGATAGCCTTATAGGTTTTTCTATAGAGCCCTAATTTTCCAGGATCACATAGCCACTATGTGTCAGAGGTGAAACTTGAACCCAGGTTTTCCTGGTTAGAACAAGATAAGATATATTTTCCAAAATCTTTCAATAATATATTCTACAGATCTCAATGAAGTTATGAAAAATGTTGCATAAATATCCAACCCAAACAGGAATTGTGATTTTCAGTTATCAGACTTATAAATTCATCAGTTCATTACAGTATCTCAGGACTTCCCAGTACTGTATTCAGTAAAAATAAAACAGAAAGATGTCTCTAGAGACTAAAAAAATTGTTTTCAAAAATTATGTAGATCATAGAAATGTAAGTTCACTAAAACTGACTTACCTGCTTTTGGAATGTTAATAAGTAAAAATAAGAATTTGCAACACTTAGCCAAAAAAAAACATTTAAAATAACTTTTTTAAAATAAAGAAATTTATGAAGACTATTTTTTCTTTAAAATCTGTGTAGAACAATATAAGCACAGTGGATGCTCATCCTTAAAAGTCATACTTAAAGGTTTAGAAAGAACAAATTCTTATCTTTCTAATTGTCATTAAAGGAAGGAAAGGGGTTGTCAGTAGTTGTTTAGTGATAGTAGAAAGGAAAAAAAATTCCTGGGGATAAGATATAGTCTGATCCATGGATGGAATGGCAGAAGGAAGAAAAAGAGTACCTAGAAAGAATAAAGGATAGAATTTAAAGTTTTCAAGACATGTTTGAAATTTTAATTCTTTAACACATCACAAAAATGAAATACTGCTGAACTTCAGACCTCCATATCCATACACACAAATACTTCTAGAATATTTTGAATTTTTTTCCCTAAAAAAAGCATGCTAAGTCAGATATAATAGGTATTGCCTCTAATATGCCATAAATGGTGAAAGGAATTAAGATCTTTAAATAGATCAGAAAGTTTCTAAGGTAAAATTCCATCAAGCCATTAGGCATGAACTAAATCAAAATCTCCAAGAAGGGAGGTAATTCTGCCCAAACTATCCTTTATCCTTCCTCCTGAAAAGATTATTATATTTGTGGTTTTGTAATTACTGAATCCTTTATTTTCTGGATGAAGCTGTCCCAAGCCCCTAGATGATTTGACAATACAGCATCAAAGACCTCTCCTTAGAAATAAATAGCAAATGACCATTCTGGAGAGCAATGTGAAACTATGCCCAAAGGGCTATAAATAAGTACACACCCTTTGACCCAGCAATACCACTTCTAGGGCTGTATCCCAAAGAGATCATAGAAGTGGGAAAAGGACCCACATGTACAAAAATATTTATAGCAGCTCTTTTTGTGGTGGCAAAGAATTGGAAATCAAGGGGATGCCCATCAATTGGGAATGGCTAAACAAGTTGTGGTATATGAATGTAGTGGAACACTATTGTGCTATAAGAAATGAGGAGCAGATGGACTTCATAATAACCTGGAGAGACTTACATAAACTGATGCTAAGGGAGGAGAGCAGAACTAGGAGATCTTTGTACACAATTACAGACACATCCTATCTATGATGACTAACTTTGATAGACTGGGTTCCTCTCAGCAATGCAAGGTTGGGTATAAGACAACTCCAAAAGACTCATGATGGAAAAGGATATCCACATCCAGAAAAAGAACTACAGAGTCTGAATGCAGATTGAAGCAAACTGCTTGCTCTCTCTCTCTCTCTCTCTTTTTGTTTTGTTTCTTTTTTCTCATTGTTCACTCCATTGTTTATAATCCTTCTTTACTACTTGGCTAATGTTTAATGTGAAAGTATTTGTAGATCCTATATTTGATTGTATGCCATCATGGGAGGGATGGGGGAGGAGAGGGAAGAGGAGAAAATTTGAAACTGAAGGGATTGTGGAACTAAATGTTGTAAACTAAAAGTAGATAAATAATTTTTTTAAATAGCAAATGGCACAGTACATTAGCATCACAAAACATAAACTACATTAGGCAGTCTAAGGATTCTGCTAAGTAAGATCAAATTGACAATAGCCACAATGACCACAACATGGTAAATGAAATGATCACCAAAAAGATGTTGAGCTCTGCGCAAATGAAAAGCCAATATGATGCCAGAGAACAGAAGATCAAATATACCTCCCTTCTCTTGAAAGGGGAATGATGCCTGTAGGTGAGAAGCTACTAAGGCTACCACTGTCAGACATATACATTGTTAGACAGTACTTTTATACAGTTGTTTTTGCCTAACTTATGATTTATTATAAGAGAATGTTCTGTTTCTGGGAGCAGTAGGGTATAGGGTACATCTGGAAATAAAAGACATTAATAAAACATTTTTAAAGGAAAAAAAGGGATAGAATTTTGCAACTTGGCCTGCAGAATCTGAAGGATTCTATCCTATTTCTTTTTATATGTAGGAATAAATCAGTTCTTTCTTGGGTATCAAATATTTAAATGAAGACATGAAATGAAAAAAATATGTATTTAATGCTTTGCTGTTGCACCAATTTCAGGGTCTGTGATGCTTTTGAAATATGAGCTCTGGGTGTTTCTCTGGACATCACTGTTGTGAAATCACATACTGCTGAACTAGATCACCTGTTTTAATCAAACTATTGCAAAGTGTGAGGCAGACATGGTCCCAATATACTTCTTTAAGAAACTATCTTACAACAAATATACATATTATCAATCGCTTTTTAAAAATACAACAAAAATGGCAATGTGAGAAGCATAACCATCGAGCTGATTTAGACACCACTATAAGCATGGAATAGACCAGATACACAGTCTGCAATCTGACTTTTCTTCTAGGAGAAACCTTTGGTGTGCCAAGCGCTAAAGGCATTTTTACTGCTAATTATTTCCATTTGCTTTATAGTCTTAAATATTTATAACCTGTGAATTTCTCTTTCAAAGATTCCTCCAAGCTTCCCAGAGTAAGATCTTTATTAATCTGCAAAATTTTGAGTATTAATATATGAAAATTTTGTATGCAGAAACAAATCTTTAGGGATCAATTAAACATAGGAAGAGGATGGGAGTCCTTATTTTAAAATAGATTCCTCCTTTCCAGAAGAAATGAGTAGAAACGGGGAAAAAAAAGAGAAAAGAGGAAAAAAGAAAAGACAAAAACTGTCTACCCACACAACAACAAAAGGGAAGTCTTATTCTCCCCTCTAATGATTTAATACACAGTTGTCACAAAGATAAATGAAATAAAACAAATGGTCCTATTTGAACTCTGTATCAAAAATGAAATCATATTTCATTCCATAGCTAATGGTCATTCAAGACTAAAGATTTTCCAAAGATGCATTACAGAATTATTTTCACAAGTATTAATTATGCATTAGCTTCTACATAAAATTTGTAATATTCTGACATGTGTAAGCCACCAAATAGTCTCCTAAAGTTGAGATTTGTCATCTGTCTGGTATAGCTTTTAGAATTAGCTATACCATACAGAAGTATGATTCTTCCCAAAGAAAGAGGGAGAGATGAGAGGACTTCTCAAGGACATTTTCCTGCCTAAAGATTTTATTAAACATACCACTCCTTCTGCTACACTTCAGTTAAATTCAATTCAGCATGCATTGATTAAGCTTTGTAATCTCTTTTAAAAGAGATAGCTACCATTCTTTTAAATTAGAGCATCTATTGCCATTTATTTAAAGCTAAGGAGCTTTTCCAAATACCTATTAGTCCTCAAAGCAGTTGTCCAACACATGTGATAAGAGACAATTTTTTCTTTATAGAGTTGCCACAAGGAGAATCTAAGGCCAGAAAAAAAAATTCTGAAGGATTTCTTCTAAATGCATCTTAAGAACCAGGAAAAGAAGTTTCCCACTACACTGTTCTACCTTTATGTTTACAGCAGGGACTATATCCTCCCTCATTCTAAATAACATGCTTCTATTAATGCAATCTAAGTTCCCTTTCTATTTGCATTATTTACAAGATTCCACTGAAAATCATAACTATTTTAAAGCCCATTTTGCAATAAAATAATACAAGACTAGTGATGACAATATTTTACTAACCTTTAGCATTTCAGAATATCAAACATCTATTTTCAGTAGTGCTTGCTATGTATAATGACTTTTTAAAAGAAATTCATCTTAAATAATTCAATAAATATTTATAAATACCTACTATGTGTCAGACATTGCGCTAAGTGCTGGGGATACCAATAAGAAAAGGAAATATAGTTCCTGCCCTCAAGGAGCTAACAATTTAATGGTGGAAGAAAACACACAAAAGGAAGCAAAAAAAGTGGGGGGAGGGACCAAAAGGTACATGTACAGGGTCATGATGTTCTATGGAGCACAAACATAATTGTTGATGGAAAGTGTAGGGTTAGCTGGGAAATTAAAACCTCAGCCCTACATGAAGGAAAGCTTTGGGAGGAATCTAGTGCTCTACCCTCTAGCCTTACTTTGAGAGGGGAGAAGAGGTTGAGGGAGCTGTGTTGAGTATCCATAACTGAGTCAATCAGCATGATGATGAGATGATGAGATCCTGGGTGGAGTATGATGTTTTGTTAATAACTTTATTATTTGGTCTTCTGAATATAAATCCA
The DNA here is from genome assembly GCF_028583685.1 of Petaurus breviceps papuanus. Lineage (NCBI taxonomy): Eukaryota > Metazoa > Chordata > Mammalia > Diprotodontia > Petauridae > Petaurus > Petaurus breviceps. The sequence goes on along the minus strand of NW_027185655.1, from coordinate 86,940,423 downwards.
GTGCCTATCCATTGAGAACTTTGGAAATACACATTGGTGAAATCTGCTTTCTTTTTAGTTATGGCAGCCTGGCTTTAAGAAACCAGTGAAAAACTCTGGATTAAATTGAAAGTATTTCTTCTAAAATACAAAGAAATAGTGATGCCAAAAACTCAGTATGATCTTCTGCCCTCTCTACACCCTTGCCCTAAAAAATGTTTATAAGCTTAATAAGAATGGGAAATCTCTAAACATTTCAATAGTCCTTCTCCTACTAAGATACTTTTTCTTTTTTTGCAAATGAAGTTTCCAAGAAGATGGAAATGAGGAAATTATAGATGATTAATAATTTATGCTTCTACTTTACTTTTATTACCCAGGATATCAAGAATTTTAGATGCAGAGACGACTCTGGTTTGTTTAATTAAAAAAGAAACCATCCCAGAAAGATAATATTTCTTCCACTCTGCATTTATAACATTGTGAGGAAGAAGTTATGAGGTTGAAAGGACCTGGTCCTGACCTAATATGACAAATCTCATATACTTATACTATATCCTTAAGTTTAGGGAAGGGAAAAAAGGTACATAAAGTACCTTCTAGGTACTTTATTGAAAACTGAGGAAAATGAGGAAAATTATGAAAAGGAATAAGGGTGACCTGAGTTAGGAAATGAAAGACATGGAAAACTAAGACCTTTCTCTTTCATTTATTCCCCACTTACTGCATTCCTCCCTGTTATCTTGTTTATTTCATATCTGAAATCTGGAGTTACTCTAGGAACAGGAAACTAGGTTCTATAATCTCTTTGGGCATAAGAAGAAAGGTGAGTTAGGCTTGCACTGCGGTTCAAAGATAAGAAAAACATTGCTCCCTTACTCTTGGTAACTTCAGAACTCAGATGGTAAGTATCACTGTATACTAGAAAATAACAATAATAGAGCATTTTAAGATAGACAAAGTACTTTACATATTATTTCATCTGATCCCCACAACAACCTGTGAGGTAGGTGTTATTATCCCCATTTCACAGATGAGAACACTGAGGTACACAGAGATTAAGTGACTTGTTTGTGTCACACAGTAAATGTCTGAGGGAGGATTTAAACTGAAGGCTTCCTAACTTCAGATACAATACACCTTCCATGATGTTACTGGAGAAGACAAAGAGGTCTAAATTTTCTCTCATATTAAACTCCTCTCAGTGTTTCTCCCCTCTATCTCAATCAATTGATCCAAATGAATACTTAGAGAATATGCATATAAAATTTATAAAGAGACTGAAGCTTCATACCAATGTGCCTTCCAAAGGGACACATACTAGAAAATAATGACCAGGAAAAAGGAAATTAGGTAAAAGCCTTCATCTGATGCAGGTAAGTAACAGATTATGCAATTTGCTCTATATTCTGGTGAACCATAAGAATTACAACCACATGATAACTAAACAGAAAAGTAACTCTAATAACAACTTCAGTGTTTTTATTTAAAATAGAAGGAATTTCCTGATAAAAGGAAGCACTGAGAAAAAAAAAGTTCTTCTTTTGTTTAGGAACTGAAAATCATTAAGAACTGTGATTTTGAGAGCTAAAGACCTCTCAAACAGATGTCATTTATCTTGCGTATTGTTAAGTCCACATTGTAGAAATATCACTTCCTGTAAGGAGAAAAATTTTTCTAAGTTCTCTTCTTTTCTCTTGGTGATTTTGTGATTGCTTAAATATTTCTTTCTATGAATTTATCAAGTTACTACTATTTAATTTAGCTATGTGACCCTGAACAATTCACTTAACCTCTTTGTCTCAGTTTCTCCATTTGAAAGGGAAAAAGGTGGTAGGGAGAGGGGGGGGAGGGGAATAATAATAGTCCTAGGGCTGTTGTGAGAATCAAATGAGATAACATATGGACAGTGTTTTGCTCTAGAAATGCTAGCTATTATTATTATTATCTATTCAATTAATTTTAACTTTACCATTCTATCTTTTGCATGAAAATACCAAGAGATTTTACACAAATGTATTCAGACAAATTTCAGCTCCAAATTATTGCCTCTAATTTTCTTTATTTTGCCAGCTTCATTTTCGTGAGAGGGGCACACTGACAAATGTTTGTATAGTGCCTTTGAAGTTTGCAGAGTACTTTACCTTTATTTCTTCATTTGATCTTTATTACTACTCTATAAAGTTGGCACTATTTTATTACCCACATGTAAAGAGTTGGAAGCCAAAGCTCACAGAAAACAAGAGATTTGTTCATGGTCACAGAACAGAAATGTGGACAGAAAGTACAGGACTTGGAATAAGTTTCCAAGATTCAAAGGATAGAGAAAAATTAAATAATACAACCTCCTAATATTTAAGTACAACTTTGAGAAATTTGTAAAGATTCAACTACAGTATGGTATTCCTGGCTCCAAGGCCTGTCTTCTAGCCACCAGGCTATGCTACCTTTTAGAGAGAGATTAATAACCAATGTTATGAAAAAAATTTAAAAAAATAACCAATGTTATGTTATATGTGAATGTCATATATTATATGTTAATTACATTCTTATACCTTATATGTTATGTTACATATAATAAAATAGTTATATTTTATATGTTAATTTTACACAACTAAAAGAAGTATATTGAATTTTTTTAGAGAACTTTCTGGGAAAGAAACTTTAGCCATAAAAATTCATAATAAAAAAAAATGACCTCCAAAATCTATAAGAAATGTATAAGATTTAGAGTTATTACATGGAATAGAATCATTACATACATGGAAAATGTCAAGAAGTGATTCGAAATTCTTGGCCTATTCAGGGAAAACTATGATTTCTGGGTATCAGGTTCTTTAATTAGAGTAGCTAAAATGTTGACCCAAGAGAAATTAAACAGGACAAGAACTTTTCCTGAAAATGTGGAAAATATAGATGCAAACTTACACAGAAATATTTGCATGGAGAGACAGACAAGTAATGGGCCATTTGACCCAGATTCTATAAGAGAATGTAAGGTATGAACCTTGGATGGGATTGTCTGATCCCTTTACAAGAGATGCTAAAGCTAGAAATTGGTTCCTGTTTTACAAATAGAACATATATCTTTTTTTTCTAATTCCCTTATTTTATTTTATTTCATTAATTAATTAATTAATTTTTAGCTTTCAACATTCACTTCCATAAGTTTTATATTTTTCTCCACCACCCTCCCCTTCCCACTTCCTAAAATGGCATGCAGTCCGATATATATATATATATATATATATGTATATGTATATATATATATATACATTCTTATTAACAGAACACATCTGATAAAAAATACTGAATGTACTCCTTAATATTAAGGTCATGGCCCTAGGGTGTTCACTATACCACATGACAGATGTGTAGTATTTACAAGACAGCTGGATTTCATTGTAAAAATTTTTATAAATATAGGATTCCCAATATTCATTAAAAGATCATTCTAGACAAAAATCTTCAATGGCTCAGGAAAAGTTTGAATTCTTAGGATCAATTCTTACATTAGTGTCTAGAATAAAGTAAATAGGAACTTGATTAGACAATGGAAGCTTATATTTCTGTAATACTTTTCTACAACTACGATATAATAGGGAAAAATTATGTCAGATAATTTGATAATCCATCAAATGGAGTTTAATACCAAATACTAGCATTGGTAAAAAAAAAAATTTAATAATATAATGGAAGGACTTTCATAGTAAATATAGATTGTGATATAAAATTCATAAATACAAGTATTATCATGTAATGAGTGGAGAAATAGAATTTTGAAGGAGTCACAGGTCCCTTTGAGGTCATTTAGCCAAATCTAACTCATTGCCAAAATCCCACTCACAATATGCTTGAGATTTAGTCATTCTGCTTGTGTATCTCCAGTGTTTAGAAATTCTCTAGACAATAAGGCAGTTTGCTGATTATCTCTGATTAAGAAACTTCCTATATGCTCTGATATTTTGAGTTAATCTATGATCTTATTGGTGTGAGTACCCCTTCCACTGATATCAGGTACAACACTTCCATCTTTTCTCTTCCATTGACTCTTGTTTTACCATACATTATGATGCTTTAACAAAGTATCAAAGATGTAGAACCAGAATTGACATAAGGAGTCATCTAAACCAATACCTTCATTCTATAGATTAGAAAAATGAGTCCCAATGGGGTTATATAACACAGAAGTGTTAAATGATGACACTGCAGGCCAACATCATACAATATATTCCACAATAAATTAAAATGGATACATGATGTGAATATTAAATATCATACCATAAAAAATTAGAAGAGAAACAAGTCATATTTTTACAGTTGTAAGTAAGAAATGAATTCTTAATCAAACAAGGGATAGAAGTGATTTAAAAAAAAATTAAAATCGCTAATTTCAATTAGAGGAAATTAAAAAGCTTTTCCACAAACCAAAGAAATGCATCCAGGAAAAATCTTTGTATTGAATACCTCTTAAAATAAGTCCAAAAGCCACTACCTAATAGAAAAGTTGTCATAAGATATTAATAGTATCTAAAGAAGAATTAGAAACTATCAACAGTCATGTGAAAGATTGCTCCAAATTACTAATAATAAAAGAAATGCAAATCAAAACAACTCTGAAGTTTTACCTTATATCCAGCAAGTTGACAAAGATGACAAAAGACTAGAAAAGTCTGCATTGGATGGGTTTGCGGTAAGAATAGCACCCTAATGCATTGCTGCTAGAACTGTCAATTGGGACAACCATTTTGTAAAGCAGTTTGGAACTATGAAAATCAAGGGGCTAGCATATACATATCTTTTGACCCAGAGATTCCAAAGCTAGTCATTTATTCCAAGAAGGTTACTTTCAGAAAGAAAGGCTCCATATATACCAAAGTATTTATAGAAATACTTCTTGTGATAGCAAAGGCCTGAGACAAAATAGATGTACATCAATCAGAGAATGGCTAAACAAATTGAGGTACATGACTGTAATAGAATATTGCTGCACTGTAAGGAAGGATAAACATGATGAATATAGAAAACAGGGAAAGACTTGCATGAACTGATGCAAAGTGAAGTAAGCAGAGCCAGAAAACAAGATAGGTAATGACTACATCCATGTAAATGGAAAGAGCAACAGCCACAAAACAATCTGAATTGAATGCTGCAAAATTATAAAGAATTTCTTTGGATCCAAAGAAGAGATATGAGGATTTCTCCTGCTAAATTTGAAGGAACTGAGTTCCACAGGAGTGGAACATTACGTATATTGTGTTTTTAATTTTTTTTAACATATTAATTGGCTTTACTGATTTGCCTGGTGAGATATCAAAAGGGGATGGAGCAATGAAACCACTTCATTAGAAAGAAAAGAGTAAATGTGTAAAAGCTAATATTTAAAACATGTATATGTACACACACACATATATATCCCAACTTTTACAATGTGATACACTTAACTGCTTTAAAACTCTATTACAATTTGCATAATAACAATAACATTATAAGACAAAATTCTGAAACTTTAAAAACTCGAATCAATACGTTTAGCCTCTCTGAGGGTTCCAGAGCACCAATGATCAAACATGCTACAGACTCAGGGCACAGAATAAGACATTTTTTCTGGACATAGACAATGACTGTATTTGTTTTGCTTTACCGTGTGTATTTATTACAAGTATTTTGTTTTTCTTTTTTCTTTTCCATAGGGTAGGAAAGAGTAAAAGTAGATTTTTGCTCATTAAAAAATTAATTTAATGGGGTAGCGAGGTGGTGCAGTGAATAGAGCACCGGCCCTGGAGTCAGGAGGACCTGAGTTCAAATCCAGCTTCAAACACTTAACACTTACTAGCTGTGTGACCTTGGGCAAGTCACTTAACTGCAATTGCCCTGCCCTAACCCCTCCAAAAAGCAAAAAAATTTTTTTACTTTAATTTTTTAATCTGTTAATAATTATTTGTTCCCTTGAAATGATAGCTGAAAATATTACAATCAAAAGACCCCTTTCAAAAATCTATTCTGTATTTTGCCTTTGTTTCCCAATACCAATGGAAAAAATTTTCTGATAGCAAGAGCTGATACAAAATGCATTTGAGCTTTAACTGCTTAACTGATTTTCTCATCATCAAGACATTAGAAAGTATAATTCGGCATAAAGAGAAAAAGATAGGAAAAATGGATAAGGAAAGAGAATGGAAGGCAGATAAGAAGAAAACATTATAATTCATTTATCAATTCCATTCTTTCAACAAACCTTTATTCAGGTGTCACCAGGTGCAATGCACTGTTTAATGTGCAAGCGATATAAAGATGCATAAAATGTGGTCCTACCCAGACAAAAGATGTGTGTGTGTGTGTGTGTGTGTGTGTATAAAATAGCTTCTTTCCCCAGAACTTCTTGTATCATTACAAAGTTGGGTACCAAATCATGCTGTTGGGAGGAAAACACTCTGTGATTTAAAGTTTAGCTATAAGCAAAGAAAGTAATCTGGAATACACAAGTAACTACAATCCAGTGCTATTTTGCTGAGATCCAGGGGGTTGTTGGAAGCTCAGGAGAGCCAGTTATTGAATTTTAATGTTAGTTTTTTTTTTCACTTGAGAAACCAGCAAACACTACAAATTAGGACTTGGTTTACTGACTTGTTGATTTTCAAGACTTAAGAAAGTAATGAGGAAAATGTTAATAATGCAAATTAAACTTAAAAGTGTGTCACGAATACTCATTATTCATTTCTTTATTTTGAGAAGTGGTTGTTAAGCATTTACCAGCATATTCTGCCTAGACCAGTAATTTATGAGGGACTTTTTTTTTTTTTAGTAATTCCTAGTCTCTCCTTATGGCCCACATCATCCCTTTTTCAAAAAGCAAAAGCAAAAAAGAATGGCTAACAATCCACATTCCTTATGGATGGAGGAGAAAAGGGGTAATCTCTTGACATGCTACCATGGAGTGTTTTCACTAAGGCCTCTGTCCCAGGTGAAATAAGCAGTTATCTATGATCTGAAGCACACCATAAGGCATAAGCTCCTATCTATCCTCCAAACCTCTCCTTCATATGCATGAAATCTTTACTGTAGTTACTCCTTTAGACTAAAGCACTATCTCCAAAAGCCCCTTGTTAAAACATATATCTTACCTGAAATAATAATATACTGACCAAATATTAAATTAATAAAAGTTAGTTTGCCAGAGCAGCTAGATATCACCAAGCTGAGGGCAGAACTATTAAGAGTCTAGGCACTGGACACATAAATGGTGATGTGGTAGAGATGTGGGAAAGGGACCTACAAGAAAGCAAACATAAGTAAAACATTACACAAGAGAGTCAGAGGCAATATAAGGATACTGGGAAACCAGACACATTGAAATGGAGACATGATAACTCAAAGGTAGTGGAAGAAAACAACAAAAACAATTCTCCTACTTTTGTTTGATGCTGGCCCTATATGTTCATCAGTAATAAGCAGCATTTATTTTCAGTGAGTAGAAGTCTTATTGACCGATCAGATTAGAGAATAGAAGAAGCTTGCTACGAGCCAGAGGATTATCTCTTTGAATCTCTATTTATGCTGCTAACCTGAATGCTACAAGAAAAGAAAGTAAGAAGGAACAGAAAAGAAAAAAGAGATGGATAAAAAGAGAGAGAGAGCAGACAAGGAAGAGGAAGAAAAAATGAAAGTTTAAAATCTGGCATAGAAGACTCCCTCAGAGATAAACAATTCTAATCATTCCTTGTTTGCCCTTGAAGGTGGTCACATTTCTACTTTGTAAATGCTAACAAACAGACTTTTTAGATTGGATTTTCAGAAACAGAAATCACAAAGATAATTAAATGTATTGATTTTTAAATAGCCCTGAAAATCAAAGTGAACATATTTCAGCACATACAGCCCCAAAGTACAGGATATCACAGAAACAAATTCAGTGTCTTGTATTTTATTGATTTGTTTTCTATTTTACTCATTTCATAGACTCCCAGGACTAGAACAGTCATATAGTCTAAAAGCCTCCAGGGGAAGATTCTATTCTATTCCACAGGTCTTCCATTATCAAAAGTATTTCTAGAGTTTAGAATTATAATTCTTCTCTCACCTGCAAGCAACCCTTGCTCCTCCCCCCCCAAAAAAAAACACAAAGTAATCCTATATCCATTTCTTACAAAAAATAAACTAATATTTTCATTATTTCCCTTCTTTACTTTCTTCTCTTTTCCATAGCATCCTTTATCATTCTGGTTATCTCTTCTGACTCTTTCATGTATTTACAGTATGTCCTTAGGCATTTTCACCATATCCCAAATCACCCTTTCTTCTCATCAGACTCTTTACAAACCTTTTTCTTGATAACCATAGCATGCCATAGCAGTGTTACAGCCTCACAGCCAAGCATCTCAGGGTACTGTCTGCCAGGAGAAATCCCCATTAGGAGCAGAAAACTTCACTGATACTAATTAACTTGAAGCTAAACCTTATGGCAGATCTCTTTTTCTATAGCAGACCATATGGTCACAGTCATACAATTGTCTAAGAGGAGAAGATTGCCCCACAATATTTATTTATGTTGGGAGGGGGGCAGGGATTGCCTAAGTATATCAGCGTAACCTTAAAAGTTCTACTCCAAGGTTACTAAAAGTTAGAGGTACTAATTACTATCAGTTAGTAATTAGTTACTAATTAGTCTGGAAGGCAAACTGAAATTATGCAAATAAAGCCAAGAAGTCCATACCTTTTGACCCCAGACATTGCACTGGTAGGCACCTATCTCTAGGAGGACAATAATGAAAAGAAAATCCCCGTAAATACAAAAATATCTACAGCAGCCTTTTTTTTTCAGTAGCAAAGTAGATGTTCACTCCTTCGGGAATGACTAAACAAGTTGTAGTGAATATGAATATAACGGAAAATTATTGTATTGTTAGGGACAATGAATATGATTAATATAGAGAAATAGAGGAAGTCTTATATGAACTAATATAGTAGAGTAAGTAAAATTAACATACAGCATAAATACAGCAATGTAAATAGGAAAATATAGAAACTGAATGCTATCACATTTATGGTTACCATAATGGTTACCAAGTTTGGCTTCAAAGAAGAGTTATATGAAGGTACCTCCTCTTTCTTTGTAAAAGTGGAGAGTTTTGGGTGTAGAACACTGCTTGTAAGTGTCTTAGCTGGCCTGTGTTTCCCCCCACCCCTTTTTTATTCTTCATTACAACAGATGGCAATCTAGGAGGAAACGGGAAAGGAAAACATTGGAAAATATAGATACCATAAAAGCAAAAGGTATTGAAAATTTATTTGGGAAAAAAAATTTATTAAGGGTCTTCTCCAACAAGGAGTACATGTTAAGAGTATACAAGATTCTTTGGACAGAGATAAATTTGTTCAATATTGGAATTTGCTCAACTACAGAGAAAAAATGTGTTCAGTAGTCCTCTGTCTATCAGTATCAAGTAAGACATAAAACAGGAAGGCTTGCCAAATGTGATTGCTACTGTCAGAAGATTTTCTGGGCAAATTTCTATATTGGCAAGGTTTTCTATATTTTATTGTTTGATGATAATATTGTACTTTTTTCCAAGGAGACCCAAAACACTATGGAATCTCTTCAGTAAGATTGGTGGTGACACAAAAGAAACTTGGCCTAGTAGAAAAACCACTTAGATCTGATATATTTTTTCCAATATCATATTACATGGCATAATGGAATGGGGAAAGAGACAAATCTATATTAAATCCTTCCCCTGCATATAAATAAGAAGAATCCCAAAGTCTGCCCCTTCAAAACACAAAATAATGTTCATTTTTAGCCTTATTTCTTGTACTAAAATTGCATCCTAAGAGCCAGGGAATTAAATCACCAGCCTTCTATATTTTTATTCTATTTGTATGACATATTCCTACATTTAGTTGTATTTTAAGATTGCAAGCTTCAGTAAGGTTTTCCAGCTCCCCCAAGGAATCCAATCCAGCATCTCCCAGTTCTTACTATCAAAAAAAAACATTCTTCTGTATAATCTACATTCCTTGTGCTTGGTGGAGATCAATGCTCTGTGTATTTCCCTTATTTTTATCAAGAACTCCTAAATTTTAATGTTTTGAAAGTTCACAAGGAAACCATCAGCATTTTTAACACAAAACCTCTTTGTGCACATTAGATGACATACTCTTCTTGCCCTGAGCATACTGGATCTCTCTATTTCTTATAAACACATTGTCAACTAGAATCAGAGAATTATATAATATTTTAAAGTTGGAAAGGAGCAACAGATTCCTAAATCCAACTCCCTAATTTTTTTGGGGGGGGATGGGGTGAGGCAATCAGGGTTATGACTTGCCAAGGGTCACACTGCTAGTACGTGTCAAATGTCTGAGGTTGGATTTGAACTCAGGTCCTCTTGACTCTAAGGTCAGTGCTCTATCTATTGTGCTACCTAGCTGCTCCAATCCCTTCATTTTAAAGAAAAGGAAATCTAGGCCTCTCTTAGAATGTTCACATAACTTGTTCAAGGTCGTACATGTGATTGCCAGAAGCTGGTCTCTACTTCAGATGCAGAGTTCTTTCACACTACCTTTGTCTCAAATAATCTACAATACCCTAAATGGCTGAACAAGTTGTATAAATAAATGTAATGGAATATTATTGTGCTATAAGAAATGACAAGCAAAAAGCAGGAGAATATGATCTACTATGAATGACTTAGCTCTGCTCAGGAACACAATGATCCAAGACAATTCCAAAGGACTTGTGATTAAAAATGCTAAACACATCCAGAGAAAGAATTGGTAGAGTCTGTATGCAGACTGAAGCACATTATTTTCACTTTTTTCATAGGTTTATTTCCCTTTTGGTTTGCTTCTTCTTTTACAACATATGGAAATATGTTTTACATGATTGCACATATATAATCTATGCCAAATTGCTTACCATCTTAAGGAAGGAGAAGAGAGATAGAAAATTTGGAACTCAAAATTTTTGAAATGAATGTTAAAAATTGTCTTTACATGTAATTGAGAAAAAATAAAATCTTATTTTCAAAAAATCTATACATCCTAAATCAGGATACCCTTTTGGCCCTGACACTTGGAATCTGGATCTCTGTCCTAAATGCAAAAGTGACATGCTGATTTTGAAGTCAATCTGGATTTATAGATTCCATTACTAAAAGTTCACATGGGAAATTTGATATGTAGTTTTACAAAGCAGGATATTAAATGATTATATAAATAACAGATGGATTTTTATATTAGTACAGTGAAATTTATGATGTTTATCGCAGCAACAAAATCAAAATATGGTAGTTTCCATGTCTGGGACAAAATTATCTTTCATGCCACTAAAAATTAATCCCTTCTATGCTAAAATCAGGAAGACAGTAACCATTATCACTGTCAACCGAGCATTCTTGGTGGAGGGACAAGTTTAGTATTCTTTGGGTAATTTTTTAATTGGAGGGGCATACATTGAAGCAATCAGTTTGGACTTCGGGGCTTCCTTGTTATTCTTCCCTCAGACTAGAACAGGACAAGACAGAGGGATGAAAGATGAATGATGGTATAGGTCCATAGATGCAGAACAATCTGAATGACCAGATCCAAGGAATAATCATTAACATACTGATGTCAAATTAGAGAGGGATTTCTAATGCCTTAGTAGAATTATAGTGTCCAAAATAAAGGGAGTGATAGACCTGCTGTACTCTCCCTTTGTCAAAGTATTATATCTGAAGTATTATGTTTAATTCTAGATGCCACATTTTAGGAAAGCTGTTGACTAATTGCCATAGGTTGGGAGAACAGTGATCAGAGGTGAAGGAATCATGCTATATGAGCATTTTTTGGAGAAATTAGGGATGTTACCCTGGAGAAGAGAAAACATAGATGAAAGAAGGATCAGATTTCTTTTGCTCAGACTAGAGGGCAGAAGTAGGAGCAATAAGCAGAAATTACAAAAGAAATTTCAATTTTATGTGATGGAGAACTTCCTAAAAATTTGACCTGTCTGAAGATAAAATGAGTTAAATGGGGAGTTGGTTGGTTCCATATCAGTAATGGTCTTAAAGTAAAGGCTAGATTAGTATGTGAGCCCCTTGAGAGCAGGTTCTGTCTTACTTTTCTATTTGAATCCTCAGCACTTAGCAGAGATGTCTTACACATAGTAAGCACTTAATAAACTTAATAAATTCATTTGTTCATCTAGAGAAGTTATAGAAGGGAATCCTTTGTAGGCAAAGGTTAGACAAGATGACCAATGTTTCTTTTAACACTGGGATTCTGATTCTACAAAGCAGCATTAAACTCCAAAACTTCGAATCTAAAAGGAAAAAATTTTTAAAAAATAAACACAATTTTTCAATTAACTAGCTGCCTATGATACATAATAGGTATACAGCAAATGTTTGTTCATTCATTATAATGCCTTCCTTTAAATTTAAATGTGACCCTGAGTGACTCTTTTCAGGGACTGGAAGAAATGTTAAGAGATATAGAGTTCAATATACTTTGCATATACTTTATCACTATATAACTTGGGTAGTTCATTAATTTTCTTCATTTTGTAAAATAATTTATAAAAGTGGGGGTGGTCCAGGTCCTTTTTTAGTGTGAAAATATCTGGGTTAATGAGGTGAAGTTACATAGATAGATGTTATTTTTCCCCTAATTTATACATAGGAAATGGCAGTTAGATGGCTCAGTGGATAGAGCACTGAACTTAGAACCAGTTCAAATGTGACCTCAGATACTTACTAGCTGTGTGACCTTGGACAAGTCATTTAACCCTTTTTGCCTCAGTTTTTCATCTGTAAAATGAACTGGAGAAGGAAATGGCAAACTACTCCAGTATCTTTCCCAAAGAAACCCCAAAATGGGGTCACAAAGAGAAGGAAATTACTGAAACTAATAAACAACAAAAATACCTGGGAAAATCAAGGAAAAGGTAAATTCCATGAGTTGCTGACCACTACGCAATTAGTCAGTGGTAAATGAAGGATAGAGGTCTGCCCAAATGTTTTACCTAATAACCCATGGGGGAAAGAAGAAGGAAGGATTTGTATTTGAAAAAAGAAGGGAGGGGTGGCCAGGTAGCTCATCGAGTAAGAGCACCAGCTCCAGTTTCGGGATAACCTGGGGATCAAATCTGGGCTCAGATACTTAGCACCATATCCAGAAATAACTGGCCATGTAACTTTGAGCAAGTTACTTAACTCCTATTGCTTTAAAAAAAAATAGAAGGGGAAGCAGCTGATAAAAGAAAATAAGGATGAGATCTTTTTCCTAATAAAGTTTTAAAAGAAAACAAAATAAATGGATTGAATGTGAAACAAGGACATCTCTGAATTCTTCAACCTGATTATTTATCCATTTAACCATTCCAGTCCCTTTTTCTCCTCCTCTTCCCTTCTGCTACCTAACTCCTCAATATTTCACTCTTCATTAGAACTTCCACTCCCTGCAGGAAGGAAAGGGAGAAGGTGAAACTCAAATGAGTTGTTTTGTAGGGGAGGCACTGAGAGCTGCTAAATTAAGAAGCTTTTCCTGACTGACTTGGATTTCATTCATTTTTAAAATGGATCTTGTTACCTGAAAATGAACTCATCCAAAAATAGACTAGCATAGAGAATTTTAGAGCCATCATTTCATTAGATGTATAAATATAATTCTAAAGGTCTAGTTAGACCAGATAGCTCAAAACTGCCATCACCAGTCATCCTGACAGTTGCCTTGCCACTGGACTTCAAAAACTCTGGAGAATGAGGCTGATGACTTTGTGCAGCTCGGCCTCACTTAAATCCAATTCACACCCAAGTCAAGATGTCACCGTAAGTGAGGTCATTGGTTCTTTGAGAATGAAAGATAAATAACAACATTTTGTACAGCAAAATAAAAATTAACTTGCTCTTTCAATAGGGATAATCATTCTTATGTGCTCATGGCAACTCAGGGCAGTTGAAATAGTGTCATATTTGGAGTCAGAAGACAGGGGTTCAAATTCCTCTATGTCCACTATCTTTCTATATGACCACGGGCAAATTACTTACATCATTGCTGTTCAGTCATTTTTCAGTTGCTTCCATCTTTTCATGACCCCATTTGAGGTTTTCTTGGCAAGGATCCTGGAGCAGTTTGTCATTTCCTTCTTCAGTTCATTTTACAGATGAGAATCTTTGGCAAACAGGGTTAAGTCACTTGCCTAGGGTCACAAAGCTAGTAAGTATCTGAGACCAGATTTGAACTCAGGAAGATAAGTTTTCCTGACTTCATACCTGGCACTGTATCCACTGTGTCACCTAGCTAGAATCCTATATTTATAGCTGGAAGGAGCCTTAGAAACCACTGAGTTCCACCCCCTCATTTCATAGATATGGAAACTGAGCCACAGGGAAGCTAAGTGACTTGCACAAGGTCACAAAACTAGCAAGTGTCAGAGGCAGGATTATGAAACATCACCAAAACCAAACTCAAACATGCAAGCACAGTGGGGACTTGAGGTTCTTCAACTTCACAGGGAGAAACTCACATCTAAAAGAGCAGACATAATCACCTGTTTGAGGCATCATTGGTCACTTATTGTTTGGAACTCATATCACAAAATGAGAAAATGAGCACTCCCATCTGGTGCAAGTGAAAAGCAAAAATTGTTGGAGGATCTTGTCTTCTTTTCAAGTTAAGGAAAATAATAATAATAATTCTTTATGCTAACTTCCAAATCTGACCTTTTTTCTGAGGGAACATTAAGACCCTGGTAGCAAATATAAGAACATTATCCTTTCCAAGTCAGCCTACACAAGTCTATTTTTTAGACCACATATGGTTGTTTGGGAGCAATCTGTTTCTTAAGGAAAGCTGCCTTCTGGGATACTGTTTTCCAAAGCCTTTAGAAAATAATTAGAATTAAAAGCCTAGAAGACCATTCTTGAGGCTCACAACAGCAACAGCAATATCATCAGTTTTGTATTTTTCATCATCAAAATTCCTCCTCAAAGGATCATAATGACAATAAATATGGCTGACATACATATAGCACTTTCTCACAATTCTGTGAGAAATCAGGAAAGAGATTGTTATACTCCTTTTTCAAATGTGGGCTCTCTGAGAATATCTTTTCTAGTCTAGAAAATGAAAGAATTGGGCTGGATAAGATCCCTACTAGGTCTGATATTCTGACTCTATTGTTTCAGAGGAATAAAGAAAATACCATGCTCAAATTCTCCTCAGATGTTTACAATTTTAACCAATTTCATCACTTGGCTTTGATACTGGTTAAAATACAGTAAACATCTGCTTTGCCACTGCACCCTAAGGACCACAGGGTTTTTCCATCTGATTTATAGCTGAAACTTTCCATGTGTGTTATCTCCCATTAGAATGTGAGCACTGGGGCAGCTAGGTAGCACAGTAAATAGAGCACCAGCTCTGGAGTCAGGAGGATCTGAGTTTAAATCCGGCCTCAGGCACTTAACACAAAACTAGCCATGTGACCTTGGGAAAGTCATTTAACCCCAATTGCCCTATCTTCCCTCCTCAAAAAAATGCTCATTTTCAGAAAAAGAACTCAGGAGGAAAAGAATAAAGAAAAAAAGCCCCCCCCAAAAAAAAGAATATGAGTACCTTGACAGCCAAGACTGTCTCTTCTGTCTCCAGGGTTTTACCTAATACATCTATCCTTACAATTGTAGCCAGTGAGATTCCTCTTTTGCAGGAGATTAGGCCTGCCCACTTCTATTTTAAGAAATAAGCTGACTAATAGAAAGAAATGTGTGTTCTTTTTCAGGAGTAGGAGGATAGTGATAAGCTGATTATTTCATGCTATCCTTCATTTCTTGGTGCTTACTCAGAGAAATGAAAGAGATGAGTGGAACAGTCTAGTTGACAATTAGGCGAAGGGAGACACTGTCCTCAGTAAATACTTAATAAATGTTTTTTCATTCACTCACTACAATGAAGGGAACCCTGAAACCAGTGAATATTTCAAGGTGATCTCAGACATTTATTACCTCAGGATATCCCTGCAGTTTTCTTCTGCTTTAAACATAGGAAAAGAGGGGAATAGAGGGGAGAACATGAGGTTACCAAAAGAGTTTAGAGAGGAGAGAAGCAACAGTATGTCACTGGGGTTATATTGTGCTCTTCGTTCTTGAATAGAACATGAAAAGTACAACCAGAAGGCTAGGACCTTCCAAAAACAAAATTTTCCTTATCTACAAATTTATCTAGGGCTGGCCTGAAGGAGACTATCATCAGAAACAAGGTTTGTCTCTCTCCAGCCACTCACCCCCAAGTATTAGAGGTAGGTTGCTGCTATCGTTTTTGCATTCCAACTCTTAATTCTTAGGAAAGCTACCATCACTATAAAAAGTATTTATTAAGCACCAATTATGTGCCACACTGTGCTAAGCACTACGCTATCACATGCACACACCACACACAAACACACATGTACACACATACATATATATTTGTTTGTACATATTTGTTTCATGTTCTCTCCCCCATTAGACTGTAAGTTCCTTGAGAGTAGAGACTTTTACCTTTCTTTGTATTCCCAGGAATTAGCACAGTGCCTGGTACATTTTGTTCAGTCATTTTTCAGTTATGTCTGACTCTTCATGATTCCATTTTGTAGGTTTCCTTGGCAAAGATATTGGAGTGGTTTGCCATTTCATTCTCCAGTACATTTTGCAGATAAGGAAACTGAAGCAAATAGGTTTAAGTGATTTGTCCAGGTTCACACAGTTAGTATGTGTCTGAGGTCAAATTATAACTCAACACGTGAAGATGAGTCTTCTTGATATCAGGTCTATACACTGCACTGCGTATCTGCCCTTATCTATATCAGGTCTATACACTGCACTGCGTATGTGCCCTTATGGCACAAAGTAGGTACCTGATTGACTGATTGCTAAGAAGGCATGGTGTCTAATAACAGGAAGTCATAGGATTTATCACTGAAACAGATCTTAGCGATTATCTATAACAATCCTTTCATTTCATATTTGAAGCAACTAAGCACAGCAAGGTCACTGAGGTTACATGGATAGTATACTCATAGCAGAACTAGGATTCAAATCCAGACCCACTAACTCAATCCAGTGTTTATCCCACCATAGTACCCTGAAACAGAAGAAGACTATAGGGTATTCCTAATTGCTTTTTTTTTTTTTCATTTTATTTTGCCACAAGTATCTTCCTTTACCATTAGGCATAATTTAATCAAATTACTCTATTTATCTTTATTATTTCTCTAAATATGCATCAAGAAATTAGGAAGGGTAGCATAAAATAATCAGCTTATCCCCATGCTCCTACTCCTGAAAAAGAAGACACATTTCTTCATATGAGTCTACTGATTTCTTACAATAGAAATGAACAGGTATGATCTACTGTAACCGAGCAGCATCACTGGCTACACTTGTAAGGACAGATGTTATCAAGAGAAAGCCTAGAGACAACATACCAAAATGTTGAAGATGCAACCAAAGTAGCAATGAGAAGGGAATTTATATCTCTAAACACTTTCATCAATAAAAGACAGAAAGAGTAACTCAACAAATAGGGCATTATAACTACAAAAGCAATTAGAAAAGTCAACAAATTAAAAGCATCCAATTAAACACTAAAATGGAAATCCTGAAAATCACGTAGATTAACAAAACTGAAAGCAAAAAAAAAATTTAAAAATAAAATTATTTGTGAACTTGTTTGTTTTGTTTTTAAAGGGAAAAAGTCTGGTTGTAATTTCCAGAAGGGAAAAAGAAAATGCCTACACAGGAGAAATGAGAAGACTTAAAATATATTTTGTTTCTTATCTTTCTTTGATTTCCCATATGTGTTTGTGTGTGTGTGTGTGTGTGTGTGTGTGTGTGTGTGTGTGTGTGTGTAATCACGATAAGAATCACTTGTAATCAGGGAGTCAGACTTTTAGGGCCAGAAGTAATCTTCAAGATCACCTAACCTTGCGCTTTCACTCTTAACAAAAGTCTCCCAAGTCTCATTCAACTCTTGTGAGGCTGACTGATAGATTCTGTGCAGCCATCTTCTTTTCAGGTTATCATGAGTGATCAGGAAGAGTGAAGGCCTATCTACAATTTGGGGTAAGACTTCACCAAAAATATGAAGTATGGCAATGATATTTAGTAGGCACCATGGTAACCTAATAACTAAAAATTTATAAACTAATAACATAATATACCATATTTCACTGCATAATCATTGCAGATTTTATGTCAATTTTTTTTTTGCAAAAAGCAGAGTGCAACCATTATGTGAAGCTTTTTATTTGTGCTGGTATTACTTAAAAATCATTTGTTACTAAACTGTCTTTGGTACAAAGCTAGGGTGCATGGAATACTGGTGAATATACATTAAAATTGAATACTGACAATGCACATGAACTGAGAATTCTAGTCTCACGGCTCACAATGCAACTCACTTAACCTCTCCAAAGTCTCAGTTTCTGTATCTCTAAAAGAGGGATAATAATAGCACCTACCTTACAACATTTTTATGAGGATTGCTACATAAATGCCAGCTATTATTATTATGCATTCCTTCCAAAAACATCCTTTAGGTCATTGAGAGAAAATGTAGAATTTTTTTCAATATATGCAGATAAATAAGAATACTTTAGTAGGTATTTTTAAATGTGTTTTTTTAAATTCAATTTATTTCCTCCAAATGGACATTGTCCAGGAGAACTGAAGTAAGTTAATTCTGTTCTCTGTGATTTTACTAACTTGAGTGACTTTATGTATGTTTTCTTGGTAAAAATGAAAGATAAAATCTGTTACTTTCACAAACTATATTATATTCTAAATTGTATGACTGCATCAACCTTGAATCTCTCTTCATCTCCTCTTAATTATTCCACATCTCATTTTGGTCAGTTTCTGGTGCTATACGGCATTCCCAAATTTCACACACACACACAAAAAAAGTTCTTTGAACCAAAAGCACAAAGTCACTGTTTTTTGTTTCTTTTTTACAAATTCCTCTTCCAAAGACCTTTTTTTTTTTTGGAAAAAAAAAAGGAAGAAAACAGTCAACCCTTCCAGTTAGAACCAGTCCTCACATAGCAACTCACTAACAGACTCCAAAGAATTCTTTTCTTCCCTTTTGAAAAAAGTGAATACATCAGATTTAAAATATATTCTCAGTCCTTTATGCAAAACAAATCTCCTTTTTTAAAATGTTGGGTCACAATTCCTTAGCAAACACTACATCCATCCCAGCACACAATAATGTATGTCACATTTGGATTTTCCCATCTCACACAAGCTTAGCCTCTTAGTTGATATTCCATTTCCATACTATCTTAAGCTTTCTTACAATGGAGTTTTCATCTTCCCCCTCAAACACCAAACTGCAGAGATACAGTTTTACATTCTCATAACTTCAGCACCATCTTCTCTAATTAAAGACTTCTGAACACCATCTGGCCATTTGAAGGAAATGAAATTTTCCTGGAATCTCTCTTTTTCACAATCTATCAGTCTGGAGTTCTTCTCATCATCTTCTGGCCTCATGTCCTGTGGGTAGTTTATGCAACTGACAAACTGCAGACGCTACCCACTCTCATGTTCTGTCTAGTTCTGGGCTGACAGTTTCCCGGGATTTTTCTTGTTAACTTTCCCCCTTCCACAAAATAATCAAAAACATATCTCTGTTACTACTGGCTCCAAATACCAGTGATTTGTATGTTCATCTACATCAGGGATCAGCAAACTATAGTCTGCACCTGTTCTTGTACATACTGCAATCTAAGAATGCTTTTTACGTTTTTTTTTCTTTTTGGAGGGCAATTGTGGTTAAGTGACTTGCTCAAGGTCACACGGCTAGTTTTTGTGTTAAATGTCTGAGGCCAGATTGAACTCAGATCCTCCTGACTCCAGGGCTGGTGTTCTATTCACTGCACCACCTAGCTGCCCCTGCTTTTTACATTTTTAAATAAAGTTGGATTTTGTCCTCAGACCATAACGTTCCAATCCTTGATCTACATCATTCATGTATATATTTTAAACTTTTGTTGTATTTCTTCTCAATTTAAAAGCATTTATTGTCTCTCCCTCTCCCCTCCACTTACACTGGAAAAACAAAACACTTATAAAAACTGTGCATAGTAAAATAAAATAAATTCTTACATTGGACATGTCCAAAAACTAAGTTTCATTCTGTACTTTGAGTCCCTTACATCTCTGTAGTCCTCTGAAATAATGGTTCGTCACTGCATTGATTACCATTCTTAAGTCTTTCAAAGTTGTTTTTTTTTATGATATTGTTACGTGTGTGTGTGTGTGTGCACATAAAACTGATGTTGTTACATAGTGTTGGGGGCACATTGGATAGAGAATTGGCCCTAGAGTCAGGAAGACTTGAGTTCAAATTTGGCCTCAAACATTAGCAGTATGACCCTTGGCAAGTCACCCCCAATTGCCTTCAAAAAGCAAAAAACTAGATAAATAATGTTGTTACTATAATAATCTTCCTCCTGCTTCTGCTTCAGTCTGCAATAGTTTATACAAATTTCTCCAGATCCATTTCATCATTTCTTAGAGAACAATAACATTACATTACGTCCATACACTATAATTTTTTTAGCTATTCCTCAGTTAATGGGTATCTCATTAAATTACAGTCCCTTATCATTTCAAAAAACAGTTATGAAAAAAATTTTTAAACAATGCTGTTATCGATATTTCTGTACATATGGGTCCTTTACTTTTTTCTTTGATCTCTTTGAGGTATCGGCCTAATAGTGACCTTACTAGGTGTATGCAGTTCATTCAGCTGTCTACATACCACTTTGTCTTCTGTTTAAAAGAGACCATAGAATAGGAGAGGGAGGGTGAATTTAGAGTCAGAAAAGAACAGGGTTTGAATCCCTCCTCCAATACTTATTGGCTGTATGTTCAATTCATTTCATGTCACTGGGCCACAATTTCTTTACTTATAAAATGAAGAAAATGATACTGGAAATAACTCCTAACTCACAGGGTTATTGTGAAGATATCAAGTGAGATGATATCAATGAGATAATAGTGTTTTGAGAATCTTAAAGTACTAGATAAATGTCAAACACTATTATTATTATTATTATTATTTCAGCTTAACCCTATTGGGTTTGTCTACCCAAAGTAGAAAACTAGACAGGAGACAAGCCTATTTAATTCACTAAGTCCAGAAAAACTCCATGGATGAGGATGATGGTAGCAAACTATGTAGATTCCCCAACACTCAGTGAAATATTATTCACACATGGCACAAATATGCCACAATTCCACCACTAGGCACAAGTTGACTCCTGGGTCTCATTTCATTCTTTTTCCTCAATATAAACAAGTATTTTTTTGTTATTTGAGATGAAAAACAAAAAAAAGTAGGGAATTTTCAATATAAATATAAAAAATTAGAGAAACCATGGTAAAAGTAATCATATGTATAACCAGAGGAATTGGATGAGCTACCAACACATTTGCACACAGGAAGAATAAAAAGGTGGCAGCTTCATATCCAAGATATTACATGTTAACTGAATACCTATTTAATCATGTGCACACTTGCTGTTCAGCTTTTTTGGCTTAGAAAATGATAGCTGTGAAAGAAGGCATACTCCTTGGATATAATCCAGACATAAACAATGATAAAAATTTTCAATCACCAGGGGAAAAAGATAATGATCATAAGTATTTATTATCATCAGTGAAAGACTCAAGGACATCTGAATATGCTTTGAATCAGTCAACTGACAAGTATATTTTCAAAGTCTGCAACAGACAAGGTCCAGGTGGCAGGTTATTAATATAAATAACTCACATTCCTATATTTCTTTATAGTCTTAACAACGTATTTTCCTCATAAAACACTGTAGGGTTTTACTGCTCTCTATTGCTAGGGTCATAGATTTCAAGCTGAGAAGCACCTTGGGGTCAATGAATTTAACTCTCTCATTTACAGATGAGGGAGCACAGGCCCAAGGATGGCAAATAATTTGCTCAAGCTCACATGGGTATTTAGTGCCAGAGGTGCACATAATTGAGCAGTGGTCATAAGGTTTCACAAGTTTCATGATTCTTTCCATCATCATCATCATCTTTCCATCTACACTGGGAAAACAGCAAGTGTTTATGTCAGGTTGTAAGGGTTATGGGATTTAAAGATCTCCCATGCCCCATGGACGTGCTGACATAGCAGAGCAAGAGAAAGTGAAAAGCCGAGCTAACGGTCCTGCGGTTGGCAGTTGGTGGCAGTTGCCTTTTTTTTTTTTTTGAGTTAGGACTCCGGCTGAGCACTGCCAGGGGCCGGAGCTGCTGGGAGCATTCTTCCAGGACGCTGGGTGGTTGCTGTGAGTAGGGAGAGGAGGACCTTTGCCTGAGGTAGCCTGTTCTGTTTTAAAGGCTTGAGAATGTGGGTGCTTTCTACTTTATCTACCTGTGCCAATGTCATAACTACTCTGATGGCTTTCACTTTCTGGTTTTGGGACTCAGTCTTTTGGTATCTTAATAAATTTTCTAGTTTATTTCCCCAAATGGCAAACCTGATGTATTTTGTGATGGATAATTATATCAGCATATTTGTAATCTCTATAGGCATTGTGAATATGGCATTGCTGATACACAGGTCAACATGTGGCCACCTCACTATTCCTGAGAAGGTGTCAACAACCACTAGGACTCATAACTTCTACTGTGTGTCTTTCCCTCTTGGCAGAACCTGTAGATCCTTGTAATCATTCCTTGGGGCCTGGCAAGCTACTTTATCCTCAGAGTCCAATGACCTTAGAACTCATTGCATCCCTCAATTCTTTCTCCTTTCTTTGCATTCCACTTAACTACCCTTCATCTTCCTGACCTTTAGTTTGGCTTCCCCTTTGCCTATTCTGATTCTTTGCCCTCTTTGTTTACTGCTTGAGAACAGAAAATGGACCTGGGATTTCACTGGAACTTTGAAATGAGTAAACTATCAGTCCAAGTCAGCACCTTCTCTGCAACTTATAGCCTTGGAGAATTGCTTAGAAAAGAGATGTCAAATGCACATGCTCCCAACTGAGACTGCAATCAGATTAAAAGGTAATTGGAAAATATTTATAAAATATATAAAAATACAATAAAATTGAGATAATATTAATACGTGGTTTTCTAGGTTACCATGCAACCTGCAGGGACTGCTTTTTATGGTTTGATGGCTCTCATTTCTTTTGGGGTTTGAATGGCCTAAATCACTGAGATCTTTAGTGATTTGTCCAAACCACATATCCAATGTGTATCAATGGCAGGAGTTTTACCCAGGTCTGCTGGACTTCAAGGTGAGAGCTCTAACCATTATGCTGTACTGCCTCTATTTCTGCTGGAATCATTTTAATTCTATCTTGAAAACATTTTATTCTCTTTTATAAGTTTCTTCTTTCCTCTTCTCTAACAGGACAAGAATTTGCTATATAGGGACCAGTTACTTTTGAATTCAATCATTCATTCAACAAGCATATATTAAAAGAAACATATAGCTTGATGTCCTTATGCAAGTCACTAAGCATTTTTCTTGTCCTCCTAATATCAGAAACAAAGATATCTACTTTCTCTGTACCACATGGTATTAATTTTCTGACCAAACTGCATCTGATTCTACTATTAGGACTAACTAAAGGAAGCATTTTTTAGCAAAGACTTTTCTATCATTTTCTACCTATTCTTGTACTGTCCGGCATTCCTCCAATAGTTATCCTTGGACACTTATCATGGCATGGAAATGACCCTAGGTACTCAAAGGCAACACCAGTGAAAGGTCATCTCTGGCAGGTCTTTCACCAAATTGGAAAAGCTTCCCATATAGACCTGGACAGAGCCTGTCATGAAAGGACTAGCATGGCTGGTTGGAGAGTTGGAGAGGTTCATCATTGTGTTCACCTGTGCTAATGAATGTTTGGGCTACAATTAGCTCTCCAAGGTCCCCCAGCAAATTGTTGAGAGATTCAAATCAATGTAAGCAGTCAGTCTATACACTTCTGATCACCAGAAGTATTGAACTCACTACCTAGTCCATTGAATGTGATCTGCAATTATCAAATTCCTGCTTGAGCCCTAAAGCAAAGAGTAACTATTCAGCTATTATCTATTAGGTTTTCTGAAGAAATCCAACTTCCAGCTAACACTTCCTATTTCCTTTATTTTATTACTTCTCACCAATTCTCTTTCCCTATATCTTACCTCTGGTGTAACAGATATAGCATTGGATCCGGAATCAAGAAGACCTAGATTCAAATACAGCCTCAGACACAGTCCCTTAGTTGAAAGAGTGACCCTGGGCAAGTCACTTAAACTGTCTGCCTCAGTTTCTTCATTTATAAAATTAAAATTAAATGAAGTATTTGTAAAAAAAAAAAAAGCTTTTCAAACATTAAGGTACTATATAAACGCTAGCTATTATTCAGCCAGTCAATAAACATTTATTAAGCACTTACTGTGTGCCTGGCACTGTGCTAAGCATTGGGGATACAAAGAAAGATAAAAGATAGCCTCTGCCCTCAAGAAGCCTGAAATTTAATAGTGGAGACAACAAGTAAACAACTATGTACAAACAATCTAACAATCTATATACAGGACTAAGGGAAATAATCAAAAGAGAAAAGCAACTAGAATCAAGAGGGACTTAGAAAAGCCTACCTTTAGAAAGTGGGGTTTTAGCTGGGATTGGAAGGAAGCCAGAAAACAAGCATTTATAAGTTGTCTACTAGGTGTGAAGCATTGTGCTAGACAGTGAAGCTACAAAGACAAAAAACAAATTCCTGCCCTCAAGGAGCGTATATTCTATTGGGGGAAGCAACATATCCACAGATAGGTAAATAGAAAGTATATACAAAGTAAATACAAGAGAGTCCATGTCTACAAGGATCTTGTATTCTACTGAGGGGATATAACATGTACATAATATCATAAATACATATATACATTTGTATGTGTATGCGTATGTGCAAGGGGTCTGGTATGTATATAGGGTGCCTCGGATGGTATCTCCCCATTTGGTAAGCCTGAGAAGCTTGCTTCCAGTTGAGTCATGAAGACATGTAATGAAAGTGCCTTGGAGAGATCAGAGAATAAGCAGACATTCTGTAATTGGTTCTGGTTGGCTAACCATATAGTGCAGAGTCAGTCTCAACCTAGTCCTTTTTACTGTTCTGCTCATTGGGCCTCTTTGTTTATAGCATTTAGTGAGAGATGATGCTGTTAGGAGAGAAACCCAAGGCCTTCTCCCTGTTGAAGCCATGTGACCTCAAGAAATGGATTTTGGTCTTTGGACTCTGTATTAGTTCTTTCCATTCCAGGTGACCTTGTGAGTTTCAAAAGATCAGAATTCACCCTGGTGTCTGGGTATTCTAAAGTATAGGTTTTACAGACAGTATAACATCATTGCCCTTAGGAACAAGGAGTAACTTTTTTTCTGGCCCCTGCCCAGTAGCATCAAAGACAAGGAGTCATCCAACAGTAATGGACCTTCAGATATGAATTTGATAGAACCAAAGCTATGCAGGGTTTGAGTTACATTTGAACCTATACACACACACACACACACACACACACACACACACACACACACTGACTGTGCCCCCAATCTGATTGGAGGAAATGTTTGT
Source organism: Petaurus breviceps papuanus (assembly GCF_028583685.1). Lineage (NCBI taxonomy): Eukaryota > Metazoa > Chordata > Mammalia > Diprotodontia > Petauridae > Petaurus > Petaurus breviceps. The sequence goes on along the minus strand of NW_027185655.1, from coordinate 86,914,832 downwards.
CCTCTTCTCACCATAACTTCAGAGTAAATATCATTTTTGTAAGAGTTAATTGATATTGAGTAGTTAAAGGAACTAGAGTCATTTATTAGTGGCTAACAGCAGGAGGCAATACAGTCAGTGAGGGCTTGAGCCAATGGTATTATAGAAGAGACACCACATTTTCCCAGAGTACCCTAGAACTCTAAGGGGGAAGTGTAACCTACCTGGTTCTTGAGAGAGTGAATCAGAATGGACTCACTAGATATACATACAAAATAATTGGGGAAAGGAACAAGTATTTTTTTTTCTAGCAGTAGGGCTTCAAAGTAGGAGTTAGTGGAGGCAATATAACATTTCATTGTTTTACTCTTATTCAACAAGTGAATCCTTGTTGAATGAATGAAACCCTGGAAGGTCCTAGGGGCCTAAAGATGTTGTTTAAGGACCAGACTAGCAAGGCCAGAGAGAGGCTTGTCACCAATTTAGCTGCCAAAAGTCATGGCTACTCACAAAACCTATCTAAAACGTACAGTGGTGGCTGCAATTTACATCAATGTAGGCAAGTATCTTTTTTTTTTTAAAGCAATTGGGGTTAAGCAACTTGCTCAAGGTTACATGGCCAGTTATTTCTGGGTGTGGTGCTAAGTATCTGAGCCCAGATTTGATCCCCAGGTCATCCTGACACTGGAGCCGGTGCTCTTACTTGCTGAGTCACCTGGCCGCCACCCCTAGCAAGTATCTTTACAAAAAAATTTTAGGAGAAAAGTTATAAAAATTATAAAATAACAAAAATTTAGACTTGAAAGACTCAGAGATAATTCAATCCATTTCTCTTATTTTACAGAAGAAATTGAGTCTTAAAGAGAAGTTAAAATAGTCACACAAATAGTTCATTACATACCTAAACTTAATACAGTTTGCAGAGGTTGAGTTATAAAAACTGATATCTGTGTTTTAATTGATCTGTATCCTTAACTAAAAAATAAAACCAGGATGGCACAGAACAATTTTATTTGAATGTTGAATATAATAAGATGTCAATAACTAGTAAATTTTAGGTCAATTAGGCCATTTTTAAAAGTAATTTTCTTTAAGGCATAAAGGATATATATGTGTGTCAAAAATGTCATAATGCAAGACTGGCTTGTGCTAATTTTGACATCTCTACCAAGTAGAAATTATATGCCTTTTAAAATATGAGATAATCAACATAGTGGTAAGGAAGAATGTAAATGCATGTCATACAAAAATTATCTAGAAAAACTTTTTTCACAGCAAAGATGACTGTTAGTCACTGTTAATTACCCCCCAAACATAGTTTCTGAGAAGCTAATACCAGAAAAATATTAACACTTGACATGGCAGCTACTTATTGGTATAGTTGGGCTGAGATTAAACCAACAAAAAAAGTCATGATTTTTTTAAAAAAAGTTATTCAAAGCACTCTCCAGTTAGTAGTTCTTTTAGAATATATTCCAGGAACAACAGTTCCTAAGGGCCCAACAATCTATCCCCAAAATGACATTGACTAGAAAACACTACCATCTTCATATTCTAAGTAAAATGTCCTAAACTCTCTTATTTCCATTGGAAGCCTACAGTTGTCATCCCTCAGGGGATTCATGCCACCATTTTTCAGGACTTGCCCATCATTGTAATTGCCGTTTGATTCAATTTATTTATTAAGCACCTACAGTGTACCTATGTGAGAGGATTATAATTACCAGCATTTCCTTGACACAGTTTCTTCCTATCCACCCACAACATGGATAGGCCTCTTTCCTCCTCTTTCCCTCCTTTGACAGGGACTTGCTGTCCTTAAAAGAAGACAGTTGTCCTGATTGGTCCAATAATCCCAGACTCAGCTTCCCAGACTCAACTTCCTGATCACCTAAAGACATAAAAAGTCCCAGTCTGGCTTCCTCCAACATAGTGGGTTTCTGAAAATCACATAAATCACCATGTTCTTAACCATATCTTTCTCTAATGACCAGCCATGTTTCTCTATGGAAATGGAAAGGATTCCATGCAAGAGAAGTTGTGTCGCTGTATCCTTGTTATAAAGCATATGTTAGGGCAGAATAAATTTCCTTTTGTGGACTGTTCATTAACTTGCGAGTGCCTCATTTTGTCCCAACATTAAATCTAAACTAATAAAGTGCTGGTGTTAGAGTTTCCTCCAACAACCCAGTAACTTTCAAGGTATTCAAAGTTTAGTTAAGATACATTCCAGGCTTTCATAGAGCTTACCATCTCCTGGAAGAGAAGAGAAACTTAGATAGCTATGTATAACAAAGTGCTGTGTAAGATTTGAGAAAGAAAGGTCATTACTGTTGGGTGGACCAGGGAAGGCTTCTAAAAGGCAGCAGTACTCAAGTTGGATTTTAAAGGATGGGTAGGAAAATCAAACAGGTCAGGAAAGGGAGAAGGGAGAACAGGCATTCCAAACAAGAGGAACTGCGTGTGAAAAAGAATGAAGTCAAAACAGTAAAGAAGTGTTCACAAAACATAATTTTCCAGATTAGTACATGGTATAGAGTACAAGAAGAGTTATAGGAGGAAAGGCTAGAAAGGTAGGATGGCACTTTGGAAAGGTTTGAACACCAGGCAAAAGAGTCTGAATTTTATTCAGTAAGTATTATAGATGATCTCGGATATACTACTGAAAAGGATATCAGAGATCATCTGTTTTAGGAAACAAGTCTACAGAGATGTGTTCAAATTCACAAAGGGAAGATTTTAAGGATTTTAATCCAACTCCTCTAATTCTAAACCCACCATTCTTTTCATTACACTGTACTGCTCTTAAAGACTTTTGAGTTGAAGAATACCAGAACTCTATATAGGTAGAAAGTGTTTAGTTGTTAAAGAGAGAAAGAATGTATGTAAGAAATCCAACTGGGAGACTATGATAATACAACAGACAGGTTATAAAAAAAATCAATACAAAGGTATCAGAAATGGGAATATGAAGAGAAAAGATTAGAAAGACGTTGCAGAGATTCAAACTACTGGACTTGGTGAATGATTGGCCATGACTGGTGAGGAAGAAAAATAAATTAAAATTTTGAACAGAAAACTGAATGGTGATGCTACAGAGAGAAATAATCAAGACAGAAGGAAAAGTAAAATTAGATATTAATTAAAATTAGATATTAGAAAGATATTAAGCTCAATTTGAACTCCTTGAATTTGAAGTGATGGTGAGGCATCCAGATAAGATATCTTGTAGAGGGTATTGTTTTTCTTGCTTTCTCAATGTAGAGAGGGGAAGGTGGGAAGGGGAGCATTTTGGACTTGAAAATTAAATAAACTAGGATTTTTTTTTCTTAAAAAGAGATGTAGATAATTTGATACAGTTCTGGAACTCAGAAGAGACTTCTGGACTGTAACTACAGATTTGCAAGTCATATGACTAGATATGGTAGTTGAAATCATGGAAGATGAGATTGCTAAGAGAAAAAGCACAAAAGTAATCCAAGGATAAATCCTTGGATTTAAATGTTCTGAAAGAGAATGAGGGATTAGTGATGGAGAAATGAGACAGACAGGAAAACCAGTAAAGTGTGATGTCTCAGAAGCCAATGAAGCAATAGAGCATTCAATAGGAGGAAGTGGCTAATAGTGTCAGATGCCTCAGACACATTAAGAGACATGAGGAATGAAGTCCATTGGATTTGGTGATAAGTTTCAGCTGAATAATAGGACCAAACTATAAGGGATAAATTATTTTTCAAGAATCTTAAGAATAAATAGTAGAGAAAGTGAGATTGTGGCTAGATACACTTAGAAGAGTCAAAAGACTAGGGAGAGCTGAGAATGTTTGTAGGCAAATGGGAAAAATGGAGTAGAAAGGGAAATACCAAAGAAACATGCTGGAGCAAAGTCCTAGAATAGTATGAAATCTGATCAAAATCAGAGGTAGAGGAATTAACTTTAGTGAGAGGGATAAAAGACCTACCACTATAAAGAAAAAAAAAGATGGTGGTACAAGAAGTCAGGAGGATCTGAGAAGAGATGAGACCACTCACATCAAATGGTTCCAGTCTTCTCCATAATATAGGAGGAACTGACATGAGGGGAGGGTGTGAGGACTAAAGGAAAATTAGAGACTAAAGGAAAGATGAAAAAGTTTGGAAGAGAAGCTGGAAGCAGAAAGATGGAGGGTGAAGTAGATTCAAAACTTTAAACCACCATTTCATACCTAGAAATATTCATTTGGAATTAAGTCATAATGACAGGGCATATTGGGAAACTCAATCTGCTTTTATTTTCTGAACAAACAACATTTTGGCTTTCTGGTTTGTGAATCTGGCATTTCACACAGGCACTGTCATTCATTTCTAAATGCACATCAATTCTATGCAAACACCATCCTGTCCCTGCCATTATACAAGACAGCTTTTTAATGATCTATCTTACTTCTGAATGTGCTCTTCTCAAACATTTTACCCTTTTAAAATATATCATTTACTACACTGCTGTTCCCCACTACTCAGAAACATTTGCCACCAAACGCATTTTTGTAAAACTGCCTTAATAACCAGGCCAGCCAACCTACAAAGGAATACTGTTTAAGCAATAAAAACTATTTATGACAGAAAACATTCTTAGTTTCCTGGTTGAATCAGTGTGTTTTTTAAGTTTAAAAAATCACAAACCCAAAATTAAAAGTATTCTTGGAAAGAGCACCATTTATTTTCCCAGATAGTCATTTGCCCAAGCAAATATACTGGGTTCATATATGATCACCCATTTACATGATGAAAATCCTACTGACTTGTAACAAAATGTCTCTCTGTGGTTCTAATTCATTCATCACAGAATTTTTTTATAGTATAGGAAGGCACAGCATTAGATCCAAAGATTAGAGAAACATTTTCATGGTATATGCACTGAGCCTTTTAAAATTTCCTTTATCAGTTCTTTAATCTATAAGACATAATTAAACTATGAAAGCTTGAAACATAATTACATGCATGTATTGCTTTCTAAAAATCCAATACCTTTGCTAATTTCTTTTGCAATTATAGTGCCCCAAAATAAAGCTCTTTATATTGATAAGAAAATAAAATTAACTTACCAGCATTTTGTAAACATCCCTAAGAAAGTAGTTTTTATTTAGAAATCATTTTTGAAGTGTCTTTTTTTCTAAATTGATATCGCTTTGTTGCACATTTTAAAAACTGAATTTTTTCAAGTTTTATCAATAATTTAAATCACTCTAAGATCATAAGAATATTAAGCTTATTAAGATGATTTATAGTTTACCCCTTTACTCAGAGGACCAAAATTTTATCTAAAGCATTCCAGATAAAAATTGCAAGCTTTTTAAAAATGTGTTTCTTACTTCTCCACAGTTATATATTAGTTCACTTCATCTTTTTAAGTACTATAACTTTCCCAGTAGACTAAAAATTCCTTAAGGGAAGGGGTGGCTTGTTTGTTTATCTGTCTGTCTTACCAAGTCCAGCACCTAAAACAGTGCTTTGTACCTGGTAGTATTGAATAAATGTTTATTGAATTTAATCCCATTGCCCTCCTTGGCAAGTTTCATTTCTGACTCTTATGTACGTCTATGTGACAGTATTTCTGAGGCCCCAGGAATCTTCTATGCCCCAATCTAGGAATCTTAGAGTGCTGGGCCTGGAGTCTGGAGGACCTGAATTCAAATCTGACCTTAGGCACTTACTAGTTGTGTGACCCTGGGCAAGTCATTTAGCCCTGTTTGCCTCTGTTTCCTCATCTGTAAAATGAGCTGGAGAAAGAAATGGCAAACTGCTCCAGAATCTTTGCCAAGAAAACCCCAAATGGGGTCATACACTACTGAAAAAATGAAAAACAAATATTCTCTTTTTTTTAGTTTTTTCTTTTTGCTTTTTGGGGAAGGTAGGGCAATTGGGGTTAAGTGACTTTCCCAAGGTCACACGGATAGTTTTGTGTTAAGTGTCTGAGGCCAGATTTGAACTCAGGGTCCTCCTCACTCCAAGACCAGTGCTCTATTCACTGCACCACCTAGCCACCCCAACAAATAGTCTTAATACACAAACTGTTGTTCTGTAGCCATACTTTTCTTATTCTATATGCTCCTATCCAAACCCTTCTTTTAAGCAAGTGTCTTCATTTTTGAGGCATATACACTCACATAATGCTGCCTTGACCAACTTTGTTTTACAATAACATCCTTAATACATTATTTAAAAAATGCTATGTTGTGAAATCCACAGCTGGAAGAACATATGCATTGCTCATTTGAAACACTGTGTTTATGGATCACAAATCTGGAGTTGGAATATTTATCTAAGCCCATACCCTCATTTTACAGATGAGGAACTTGAGGTCCAGAGACATTAAGTGACCTGTACAGAGGTCAACAAATATTCAATAGCAGAACCAAGTCCTCAGACCTAAATCCAGTTTTATTTCCACCATGACATGCTTCATCTAAAGGGAGTTCACCCTGCTAATTAATAATATTGGGTAAGGTTTGCTAGAGTTAGACTCCTCTTGCTGTTATTCTGTAACATGTTCCACACGACATCACTACCTCGCTCTCCCATTTACTAGAGTACCATAGAAAGCGTTTTAATGATCCTTCCTTCTAGACTGTTCATTCAAGAGATGCAGACTCTACCATTTTTCTGTATCTCACTTGCCTTCTTCACCTTTTTTTTACATCCTTCCCATCCAAAGTGTATCTTGAGCCAGTTTCCATGTTCACATATTAGATACTACCATTGTATCCCTTTTCTCCATTTATTATGGATTTATAGGTTACTTTTCTAACTGTAGCTTCTTGGTGATATTCTATAGCTGAAACATGATATTTTGCTCCTTCTATATGACACTCCTTGTGAAAGCCTTGGATGGGGGGGTCAAGAAGCAAGGAATTTATTTGCTCTTAAACCAAAAGAGCTGGGCAGGGAAGACTGGGAACCATAGCAAGTCAGTAGGGAGAACAACTAGAGTAAGTGTTGAATTCAGAACAGAAGCTAGTGTTAAAGCTAAAAATATGTGGAATTGAGGTTTCAAATCTAAAGGCAGTCAAATATTAGAGAATCATGGATATAGCTACAAGTGTGGTACCTAGAAAAGATGGTCAGTTCAAGTGGAAAAGACAAAAAGGAAGACCACAAAACAAAAGTGGCCTGGATCAGAATCATAGTGACCCTAAATAGGAATTGTGAAGATCATTGCTAAAATGAGCTATCTTGGAACAAGGAAGAGTGGTTTGTGGGTTCCAATCAACAGAGTCTATAAAAGACCTACAAGCCAACATCATGATATCCTCATCTCATCTTTTTCTGTTTCTGCCAGCATTCACAACTTCCAACTTTTACACTGAGTAGATCTTCCTCAGATCTAAACTAATGCCACTAGAGACCCTTTCTTTCTAAACTGACATCAGTTTCATTCTGTTCTACCTACCCAAATTAGACATGGAAAAACATATCTGATCACTGTTTCTTACATTACAATTATCTTCCTCACATCTAAAAACAAAAACAAAATTCCAAGATTTAATGATCTTGTATGAGATTAACCAAGGAGCAAAATTTCTAAGACCAGTGATGTCCCATTTGAAAGTTAAGGTAGGGTAGCAGAAAGGGATATAAGCTCAGTTACCAGCTGCTTTCTTTCCCCAGAAAATCTTGAACTATGCCAGGGTTCCAAAATACCTATATTCAAATGTGGAAATAGAATTTCCCAGTACTTAAATTATCCCTTGAGAGTGAATTGTGTGTGTGTGTATGTGTGTGTACAAAGAGACAGACAGACAGAGGTGCCCCCTGAACCCTCACACTCAAACACGCACATCAGGAATGGTAAAATAAAAGATTTGCTCCTCTAATCATGTTTGAAAGGTGAAAGATTTCACTTCATGGAGTCAAAAGGAGAGAATCAGGCTGAATAATACAATGTAATAATAATACCATGACATTTTTCAAGGTGAGTAGAACTCCTAAGAGAAGACATTTGACCTTATAATAGAGATATGTTTGCCATGTACTCTGCATTACTGCAGTTATCTAGATTTCTACTAAAAAATAGACTCAGGAACATTCTGAGGTTTATACCCTAAACCACACGAAAAAAGGATCAGGCTTATAAGAGAGAGAATGGCTGGTATGGATACACACACACACACACACACACACACACACACACACACCAGCTGGTGATTTACCCAGCTACAGAGAAAGTCTCAGGTGCCCAGGTTGGCTTACCATAAGCTTTACAGAAAGGAATATATTTAATTTTTAAAGGAAAGATCCCATAGTAAGATATAACAGAGAATAAAAAATTCATTCTGTAATGACTTTAAATGGACATTAAAAAAAAGAAATGAGCAACTGCCAAAGAAACTTAATTTCAAAATAGTACCTCTTTTCATACTACTAAAACTATCTCCCTTTGTAGAAACTCCCTTTTCTTTTAATCATTTATTTCCATTTTAAAAAAAACAGGGAAAATATTCCCCCACTAGAGGAGAAAAAATCCAGTTCCAAAAAATCAATTAGCTAGAGCCTCATCTAGCTGTGACAGACGTTCCATAAGATAATAACCTGAGTAACTGTCACACTTCTTCTCTTGAAGATTAAGCAAGCTCAGTGCACGGCACACCCACCACTCCCTGAGGTCACTGAGCTTAGACACCAATGAAGGCAGTACAGTACAGTAAAGCATGACTGTACTCCTTAAAGTTACAGGTATAGAGAGAAGTTTTTCTTTCATCTGTAACAGAGTACCCTAGGCAAAAGGAGAAAAATTTATATCACACAACTTTAATTTAAAGTATTCTTGTGAGCCGTATCCTCCAAATGTCTAAACTTCTCCAGGCCTTATGGGAGGTGCCAATTTCAGATTTTTATGGTGTGATTGGGCAAATTGCTCAATAAATATGTTGTTAAATAAATCAACCGAGTCATCCCAAGTCACTTAAAGTGACAAAATACTGTAACGTCTACCTTACCCCCAAGAAATTAAGCAAAGGCATTCCACCTAAGTATGAAAGCATACTGAACATACAGGAGTGAAATGTTCCAATAAGCCAAGAAAACTTTATCACATCCTAGGGGTCATCTACAAAAATATCAAACTAGTTAAGAATGTAAGTTATTTGAGGGATTTTGATTCTAACAAGGAGAGAGTGAGAAGGAGTAGCTTGGGGCGGGGAAAGCACTTTGGCTTTGAACTTGGTCTCCTTCTCCTTCCCACTTGCCTCCACCCCCAACCTCTTCTGGCCAGAGGATTACCTTACAAACTTCAGAAGTCTGAGGAATTTCCCATCCATACATCAACATGTTACCACTATCATCCCAGGATAGCAGCAGCTAGATGCCATGCCTACCTAAAGAGGCAAAGACAACCTAAACAGAGCTTTAAAGCCCAACTAAGAGCCCAGCAAAGAAGTTACACCATTCCTGAATAAAGAATCTTGAGCAGGGGTGGCTAGGTGGTGCAGTGAATAGAGCATAGGCTCTGGAGTCAGGAGGACCTGACTGAGTTCAAATCTGGCCTCAGACTTTAACACAAAAACTAGCCATGTGACCTTGGGCAAGTCACTTAACCCCAATTGCTCTACCTTCCCCCCTCCAAAAATTAAAAAAAAAAGAATCTTGAGCATCCCGTGAAGGAGAAAAATATATCTTCCAGTACCTAGAAGTTGTAAGTGACCCTTTTGCCATATGCACTCTCTAGGTTTACACACACTTTCCCATGGATTCTACATGCACATGTAAGAGTGTGTTACAGACTTATTAGGACACCTTAGTAAATTTGTTGTTCACTCATTTCAGTTGTTTCTGACTCTTAGTGACCCCATTTGGGGTTTTCTTGACAAAGATACTGGAGTGCTTTGCCATTTCCTTTTCCAGCTCATTCTACAGATGAGGAAACTGAGGCAAACAGGGTGAAGTGAATTCCTCAGGCTCACACAGCTACTAAATATCTGAGACCAGATCTGAACTAAGGTCTTCCTGACTCCAGGCCTGGTACTCTATCCATTGTGCCACCTAGGGCTTATCTTAATAAATACTATTTCCTAAAAGCTGTTTAAGCTTTCCTGACTTCTCAACTGATTATCTGATCTGATATTATCTCAACTGATAATCTTAGGGAGGAAGAAGAGGTGTTCACTGGTGGGGACATAGGTGCTATAGTAGAAGGGGAAGGGAAGTAGATGTACAAATGTGCCAGGAATCATTCTAATTGTTTTTTACAAATATTACTTCACAACAACCCTACAAGGTAGGTGCTATTATTATTCCTACTTAAAAGTAAAGAAACTGCGGGAAAACAGAGGTTAAGTGATTTGCCCAGGGTCACATGGCTAGTGAGTGACTAAGGTGAAATTTTGAATTTAAGACTTCCAGATTCCAGGCCCAACTCTATCCACTGTGCTGCCAGCTGCCTCTACAACATGAGACTAACACTTCCCAATCTCTCAGATGTACCTCTAGAATCCTGAGGATATAATAGCCATGATATCAGGACCTGAGTCATCAGTGGGAGTGTCAATTGAGATAGTCGCTTCAGCATGTGTTACATGTATATTGGGGAAGATTCCAGTACCTAGGAACCAAAAGTCCCTTCTTTGCTTCAAAACAATAATGGTTTGCATAGTTAAGAAACAAGCCTTTGCATGTCTATTTATGAAATACTCTTATTTTGCCTGAAAATAGTAAAAACAAATTCTTGAATCCTGTAGATTCTTTTTCAAAATGACTTTCCTAACTGCCTCTTCCTTTTAATCCCCAGTACCATATGAGAGGGAGGCTGATGACTTTGCACAGCTCTGCATTACTTAACAATACTTAAATCCAGTTCAGGCTAAAGTCACCTGTGATGTCCTTATTCATATTTGAAAACAGATAAACAACAACAATACTAAGGATTTTATTGTCTCAGATTCTACCAGGATCTCTCAATCCCATTGATATTCCTAAAACATTTTGCTCATCCTTTCATCACATAATCCCTTATTTAGGAATATGCAGAAACTCCCAAACTAGACTCTCATGACCAACTATGGTCTGGCTTTACCTTAACTCCCTGGCCCCTCCACAGTGGTATTGGAGTTCCCCTCACTGTCCCCCCTGCCCTCAGCATGTCATATACATTCCCAAATCAGACCTTTATCATGCTATTTCCCTGATATGAATGCCCTCACTCCTCTCCCTATAAAGCCTTGCACTTATCTATTCAATTGTCTCCCCTACATTACCCATACGTTAAGGCCAAGGTCACACTCCATAAATTCCATGGAGCCTTTTCCTTGTATTCAAAGTCATCCATGAATGTTCAACAAACAAAACAAATGTTGAACAATAGTAGTTATTTACCTACTATTTTCCAGGCACTGTGCTAGGCCTAGAAATAGACAAAAAGGAAATAGTTCCTGTCTCATGAAGCTTACATAATTCACTTTAGTCTCCCTTTTCTCTGAACTCTTATTCACTTTGACTTATGAGGATAGCAATACATAGTATTTGTTTAAGGACTTCCCTCCTCAAAAACCTTTCTGTGGTCTCATCATCATCTGGAGGTGATTTCACATCTATGATGTGAAATGTTATGATGGAGTAAAAGTAAGGTCTGACAAATCTTACCAAGCTGGACAGGACTGGTGGGTTATATGTCAGCTGTCCAAGGAGCAACCTGGCTAAGATCAGAGAATCTCAATATTAAATTTAACCTAGCATGGTGAATTTTTCAGCCACACGAAAATATTGAATGCCAGAAAACAATTATGCAGTTAATAAGTGAAATGAGACTTTAGAGAAGGGGTTGATTATCAAGATGTTGGAGAAGACTCCATAGAGGAAGGATGCCTTGAACTAGACCTTGAAGGAAGGGTAGAACTTAGAATAATGGAAAGGACAGAGGGAGCAGCTAAATAGTATAGTATAAAGAGCACCAACCCTGGAGTCAGGAGAACCTGAGTTCAAATCTAGCCTCAGGCTAGCTATGTGACCCTGGGCAAGTCACTTAACCTGATTACCTCCAAAAGAGAGAAAAGAAAAAAAGGACAGAGGATACTCAATGTATAGGGAATGATGTAAACAAAAATTCTGAGGCACAAATATACATGTTGTATACCACAAAGAGTAAGTAGAACAATTTGTTTGAATAAGAGATTTCAGGTTGTAGAGGATAATACTGGAAAGTAATATTGGAGTAAGATGGTTCTGGGCCTTGTTTGGACTCTATTCTGAAACCAATGAGAAGCTATTAGCTCCAGTGAAGATTTATGATCAGGAGAACAACAGAATGAATTGTGACATTTTAGGAATATTTATTTGGCACTAGAAAAAAATTTTCATTGAAATGAAAAGGTTAATTGGAAGATTAACATCTAGGAGATGTTTGAAAAGTGAAAGTAGGGCTGCCATTCAAAGAACAACACATGAATAGGCCAAGGCAACCAAGGTGTCCACAAGGTTTTAGAGGGTTAAGAGAATGATTTCCAGTACACTGGGTAAAATGTAAGACCCTTAAGAATAGGGAAAATTTAATTTAATTTCCTTAACTGAAACACTCCTTCTTGGCTATCAATTCCATATGTGTTTTGTATTTCTTGATTAGAATCAAGGACTTTCTTGTTTTTTCTATTTGTAACTCCAGCACTTAGCACATAACCTGGCACATAGCACTTGCTTAATTTTTTGTTTTCATATTCCCAAAGACTAAAGACATAGTACCTGGCAAACCATTAATAGTCAATTAATAAATGCTTTTTGAATGAATGACTCCTAGTTGGGGGATTTATTGGAGGACATGAAAAAGAATCACAAGATAAAAAAGTGCAGTTGTGTGACCTGAACTGAAGAAGAGATTACCCATATAAAGGAAATCCCAGATGCATCAACGTATCAAGGTAATTTAGCAGCAGTGTGTAAAATGTATAAGAAGGGAAAAAGACAAAAGACAGGAGAGAGATGCGAGATGGTCCAAACCAGGGCAATGAAGCCTTGTATTAGGATGGTAGCCCTGGAAATGGAAGAGGAGAGATAGAGGACTATTATAAAAGACTAACAACTTTCTGGAGTGGCGGTGGTTTCATGGGTCCAAATTCCACTTCAGACATTCATTAACCATCTCACTGTGGACTTAATTAAATTTTCTGTGCTTCAATTTCCTTATCTGTAAAATGAAGGGGTTGGACTCAATTGCTTCTAAGGTCCCATTCAGCTTTAAATCTATGATCCTATGGGTTAAGGATAAGAATAAGAGGAAGTAGGCAATGAAGACTCCAAAGTTTGAAACCTGAAAGATTGTAATAATGACAGTATCACAATTTTTCTTCTTGAGTTCTACTTGAATATTATAAGTTCTCCTTGAATATTAGAGTAAGAACAATACTTGTGTGATCTTAATCTCAGAAAAATAAGAAAAAAAATTCTTTCAAACACCTTCCTTTGAATTCCAAGCTATCATTTTAATAGGTTCCTTGTAATTGAATATCCAAGCCTAGGGCCTAGTTAGTTTTCTATAATATTTAGCATAGGACACCCCCACCTTTGATACCAAAAGGAACTACTACATGAATGATCAAAAACATCTCATTAATGAATGTAAAAGTGTGTTTGAAAATTAACAATGTACAATACAGCACAATAAAAAAAACAGTAACAGCTTGTTATTAGAGCACTTAAAGGTTTACTTTCTTCACAGTCCTTTGTAATAGTGATGTAATTTGAAGATCCCCTTGTATCAGCAAGCACTTAGCACCTTGTCTCAAGTGATTGTATCAAGTATTATGACCCAGAACTTGCGAATCCTACAATGGGAGGAACTTCCTGTTGTCACAGGGAGGGGCAAAACAGGGAGGAGCTAATGCCTTATATGAGGAGAAGCCCAAGATGAGAAAGGCCAGAATTTCTCTCAGCAAGCATCTGGAGGTTGGGCTGCTACTGCTGGACTGAGGACTGAACTGAGAATTGAGAAGAACTGAGAAGAGAAATGAGAACTGAGAACTGAGACAGAGCTTCCTGGAGTAAGCCCCGTGGAGGCTGAGGAGGAGAGGCCCAGATTAGAGAAAGTGATTTTGACTTTGAGAACAGAACTTGTGGTAGTGAAGCTTCTTCTGAGAACCAGCCAAACTCCTGCTGAGAGCTTCCGAGAACCAGCCAGAGCTGCTGAAGACTTCTGAGAACCAGCCAGAGCTGCTGAAGACTTCTGAGAACCAGCTGGAGCTGCTGAAGACTTCCAAGGGCCACCTGGAGCTACCATAGGAAGCATGACTGTGGTGTCAGTACTTTGTCCATCTGTTTTGGGTCTATGTTGATTTCACAGGCAGAAAGTGAATCGAGATGATAGTGCTGACCATGTGAGTGAATATTGTTGTAATTCTGCTGAGCTTGATGTGTGTAGATATTGTTATGGCTCTGTTAAGTTTTCCTTCCAAGGAACAGAAACTGTGAAGGACTTGAGGTGGACTGGACACTGTGAGCTTCAATGGGGAGCAGGAACTGCATGGAGAGCTAGACAAGGAATTGGGAACTCTCTGACTTTGAATTTAGGTGGCAGTTGGTTAGATTTGGGCAGGACCTGGGACCACAGAAGAGGAACCATAGACTCTGAGAGCCTGCCTCATGTCAAGATGAAAAGACCTCTCCTTGAGTATTTAATGCTGACTGATGAAATTGTAACTTACTTGTGATTTAGGAATGTATGGCCTTTGTACTTTCCACTACCCCTTAAGAGGGTACTGAGTAGTGACTGATGATATTGTAACTTAACTCCATGGGTGGAGGACTTTGACTTTTGTATTTTGTGTTTGAATTAAGGACTTTGTGATTGACTAAATGAATTTACTTTGCTTAAAACTATGTGACCACTTTGGTTAAAACTATGTGGCTATTTTAGTGATAAGTTGTAACATTGTGAATGCTGTACTTCGATTTCCTTTGAATGTCTTGTCTTAGTTTGTTACTGGATAAATAGAGAGTTCACTATACTATGTAATCAGAATCTTGAGAACTGTTCACAGCAGCAGTTCTCTGGGAAATTAGCTTTACACACTTTGAGGTGTGCAATATCATTATTGTACTCACTTTACAAAGGTGGAAACTAGCTCATAAATTTTAATAATCTGCCCAGTGTCATACAATTAAAGGTTAAGCAACTTGCCCAGCATCACACAGTTGGTTAAATGTTAGATGTTTAAACTAGGCATTCTATTCTGATTATAGTATCCCCAGCACAGTGTCAGTTCCAGGGACAGTACTATGGTAGGGATCAAAGGACATTCTGAGTCTGTATTTTTGTGCACAGTAAGTATTGTCATTAACATAAATGTATTTGAAGTTTTTCCATCCCTTACTGTCTTCAAAATCTATTATTTTATCTCCATGAAGTACAAAAAAAAATTGGCCACATGACTGTAAATGTATAACCTATATCAAATTGCTTGCCATCGTAGGGAGAAAGGAGAAAAGGAGGGAAGGAAAGAATTTGGAACTCAATTTTTAAAAAATAATGTTGAAAATTGTTTTCACATGTAATTGGAAAAAATAAAATAATAAAAAAGATTTTTTAAAACTGGCCACTTTCCATTGTAAATGTATTCAATTTTTAAAAATAATATGCTTAAAAGAACATAAAACTATTTTGTAGTTTGGGGACCCTTTATGAGAGACTATATTGTATGAAAGGAGTAGATTATTAATCACATTGAGGTTAAAATAAGCATGTAGGGTATATGTGTGGCCAATTAAATTTTTATAAGGCCCGTGGGCTGAATAATAAATCCCTAGCATTCTTTGCACCAAAGCCTAAAATCCTGAGTTAATTAATACTTTGCCACAAGCAAGGGTTTGGGGAAGGAATTTCTTAGTCACCAACTGATTTAAAAAAAGTAATGCCTAGGATTCTTATTCTCTAACATAACAACTGACATCATCCAATATCCTTTGGTAAGAGAGCTGCACCTTTAAATACAGCTAATGCCAGATGGTATCTGCAATAAAACATAGCAGGAGACAACATATTAATGCAACTCAACAGTTAGCCAGCCAATGAAATCACTTCCAACCTCCTTAGCTGCTCTGTTGCCATAGCAACATCTACTTCACTGAAATATTGAATGCTCAAGTCAAATGAACCACCTAGCTTAAGATGTAGAGAATCTGCCCATAGAGTATTCCAACCAGATATACTCACTGAAATGAACCAAGATGGATAGATTTTCCTTAGCTCAAATCTTGATTTTCTTGCAACCAGTTGTCTGTCTTTTATTTTTCCAATTTTTTGTGTGGAGGTAATAGGGGTTAAGTGACTGGCCCAGGATCACACAGGTAGTAAGTGTCTGGGGCCAGATTTGAACTCAGGTCCTTCTGACTCCAGGGCTCATACTCTATCTACTGCGCTACCTAGCTGCCCCTTAATTTTCTAAAAATGATTTTTAAAAATTTCTATAACAAGGCATGATATGTGTATGTGTATATATGTACATATATATATATATATATATATATGTCTATAGTCAAAGAGAAATAAGTTATAAAGGTTTGCAACATTTTCCCCAATTCTTCTCCCTCTTAGTAAGGTCACAATCGTGCTGCATGTGATATTAAGAGAGTATAAGAAGAAGAAATAAAAAGATGATCATGAGCAAAACAGCAATCCCATTGTCATCAGTCTCCTTTAGCTCCTCATTAAAGGGGGGCTAAATACATATGCTCTAGTTTAGCCCTCATCATGCCTATTGCAATAGCCTTTTTTTTCTGAGTGTCTCTGCCAATCTCTTAGAATCTCTAGTTTCCTTCCAAATTTGGCTCAAGTGCTGCCTTCTACATTAGGCCTTCCCTTATGCCTTCCCCTCCCCAAGTTACTACTGCTTCCCCCGAAAGTATTTTGAATTTAATTTGCATATGTTTTGCACTATGTTTATGTGTATATATATTCTCCAAGCTCAATTCTGCCAAGAGACTGTAAGTTGCTTTGAAGTTGTTTCATTTTTATCCTGAGTACCTAGCACTATGGTTGGCATAAAGCAGGCATTAAATAAATGCTTGCTGATTGTTTTCTCAATTTTGTTTCCATAATAATTTATACACAATACTAAAGATCTCACCCAGTTTTCAAAAGCATCATTTCAGAATGAATATAAAGACTTTCCAGGGCGGCTAGGTGGCACAGTGAATACAGCATCGGCCCTGGAGTCAGGAGGACCTAAGTTCAAATCCAGTCTCAGACACTCACCACAAATACTAGCCGTGTGACCTTGGGCAAGTCACTTAACCCCAATTGCCCTCCAAAAAAAGCAAAAAAAAAAAAGAATTTGCAGTCAGTTTTAAAATAAGATTTGATGTATCTAGTGAATTTAATCCATTTCCATATCAATGCAGACACATCTGTCATAGTTCTATATCCTCTTATATCAAGAAAAGATGACAAATAAGAAAACTAAATTCATACCACTTAAATTAGTGCATTGTCCAGATGTGCACTGAACAAAGGGGACATATTTTTTCATCCCTTCCATTACTATCCCACTCTAGCAACTCACCATGGAGATATTATAGCATGAGGGTGACCCCAGGTTTTCATTTGCAAAGGCAGTGGAATGCAAGGTCCCACAAGGCCATAAAGGCTTCAAGTTCAGGCCCTAAATGTACAGCATGTCTTGTTGTTCATCATTCAGGATATCTATGTAATGTTAATGGAAGTTGAAGGTTTTTCCAGACCCTTAATGGAACCTTACTTGGGCCCCAACTAGAGAAGTTTCCTTAGGACAGGCTTGTTTTTCAGGAAGGCCTACACCTTTTGTTACATTGTAATTAGGCAGTGGGTCATGAGGGTTGCAATGTCCTCTGCCCCTGAAGAAGGCTGTATATACTCTGAGGTGAGGTTTTGCTTTGGAGCTCACTTAATGGGAAGAGTTGTGTGATTTGGCAGATGAGACTGGTTAGCCGTTGAGCCTCTCAGTTTTGAAAATCCAGATGTTGGTGCTTCTGTCTCTGGTAACTAAGTATGTATGTAATGGGTAAGATAGCTAGAAGCCCTGTCTGTTGGTCTGCTGAATTGTGTTATTTTCTCTGTGTTTTTTGTCTGTTTTTAATTTTTTTATATATTTTCTGAAGTTCAGGGTGCTGACTTTTTCTCCTGAACTAAGTGAATGATATATATGTTTAATTAAAGTAAGATTGTTAACCCCTTTTGAGTTGCTTTCCTTTAGAAAAGCAGATCAAAGAACCTGTGCTAACAGCCATCCTAAACATACTAGGGTGCTTGCTGTTACACCATCATTTAGGATATCTAAGATTAGAGGACCTCCTCATTGGAGGATTAGACACCAGGTGAATTTTTGTTTTTGCTTTTTTGGAGGGCAATTGGGGTTAAGTGATTTGCCCAAGGTCACATGCATGGCAGGTGAATTATTTTGATTGCAGCAATAATAAAGACTGACTAGTAAGCATATTAGGGGAGCATGGAAAATTTTACCTGTCTGATTCATGAATAAGGGAAGAATTTATGACCAAACAAGAAACAAAGAGCATTATAGGATGTAAAATGAATAATTTTGATATCAAATTAAAATTTTTTCCACAAAACCAAATGAAACATTCATGTACATAGAACTATTTCTAAAATAATCTGTTAAATTTTTCCCGTACTGTTTTCAACACAGTTTTCTTTCATATAGTTTACCTTCTTTCTATAATGTCAGCATTTCTCTGCCCATATCCTTAGCTATGAGAGCCCTGTACTTCACCCAAGAAATCCTATTTCCATCTTTAATTTATTTTCACAAGATCATGCATTTTAATTCACACACTAAATGTGTTCAGAATGACATGTTCATCCATCATAATCCTTAAATTATGGGGTTCTATTCTGAATAATTTTGAGTGAGGAAAAAGGTGAAGCATGTATAGGCCTACTTATATGGGTCTTACTGAGTGAGGGGGAAATGATTAAATGTTTCATTGGAGATTTTTTAGTTTAGTTGTTTGCATTTTGACAATCTCACCTCTCCTTTCTTTCACATTTATAAAAGTTGTACCTTTCACTGTTATGAAGATGCACTTTCTGGCATATACAGCCTTGACAAAAGCATAAGAACAATAAATTAAAGTGTGGGAATTGAGAATTACAGTTGAAAAATCTTAACTGACATTTATAAAACACTTTACAATTTGCAATGTATTTCTCACAAATTTCTAATTTGAGCCTCAGGACAACCACAAGAAGTAAATGTTGTTTGTTAGTGTCCACATGTTTAAGTGAAGCTCAGAGATTTGGTGACTTGGTCAGGTCTGAGGGAAAATTTAAAGCCCAGTCTTCCCAATATGTGCCATTTTAAAAGTTCAAAAGACATGGTTTCTGGACAATCGATCATTTTATTAATAATGCTATCATATTATCAATAAAGGAAATGGGCGGTTGGCCTTCTCTCTTGGACCAAAGTGGTCACAAAGTCAAGTAATTGAGTGGCAACGTGAGCAAGCAAAGGAAGCAAAGCAAGCACAGCAATCCAACTTTAGATGCCTTTTGGGGGGGGGATAAAAAGGATCAAAGCATGGAATAGAAGGAAAACAATGATGTAAGAACTCCTTGTAATAGTAATGAAATTTAAAGATCCCCCTGTATTGGCTTGGTTTTTGGTTTGATTGTGTTAAAACTCAGAGCTTGTGAATCCCACTTGTGGGATGGACTTGTTGATGTGAAAAGAGAGAAGCTGGTGACGTAAATTTACAGAGACACAAGAAAAGAAAGAGGCAGAAGAACTTTTTGGAAGCAGCACCTTGGAGGCAGAGAGAGACTGAGAGGACTGCTGAGGGCCACTTTGAATTGCCCAGGACTTTTGAGAGCTGCCACCCAGAGCTTCCAAGGACTGAGGAGACATGGCTGTTATGCTGGTACTTTGTCTATTTTGATGTTGTTTTGCCAGATTTGTCTACTGATGAAGGACAGTCCTGTTGTTTCAGAGGTCTTGGAACTTTGCTGTTAGTTCAGAGCTACTGAGACTGTTCTGCAGACAGAGAGTGAATTCTTGAAGACACTGGCAATGTATTGTGTGGCCTTGCTGGGCTTTGTCTCCCCAGGAACAAAGATTGCTGAGAACTTGCCTCGTGCCAAAATGAAGAAAAGACTTCTCTTTGGGTATTAAATGTTGTGCTTAGGCTTGTTGTAACACTGGGGTAGATTGAATTGTAATCCAAGGGTGGGGAACTTTTGACTTTTTTGTGCTCTGTGATTAAACAAATGAATGTATTTTACTTAGGATTGGAAACTAATCTCCATTTGAGAAGAGGGGCTTTGTGATGGACTAAATGAAGGTACAGCCTAGGGGTGGAGTAGTACTTAGAAGAGGGTCTTTGGGATTGATTAAATGAATGTAATGTCCAGGGGTGAGGTAGTACTTGGAGATTATTGAATCACACTTGGTAAATGCTGTATTTTGAATTATGCTATATGTTGATTCTCTTTGTTCTTAATTTGTCACTGAATAAAATGGAGAGCACCTATGCTGGTATTTTGAACCTTGGGAAGTTGCCTTTGCTTGGCATTACACTCCTGCACCAAAAGCTTCCAAGAAAAATTATAAATTGGTTACAGGCCATGGAGGACCTCAAAAAGGATTTTGAAAATCAAGTAAGAGAAGTGGAGCAAAAATTGGAAAGAGAAATGAGAATGATGCAAGAAAATCATGAAAAGAGAGTCAACAACCTGACTGAAGAAAATAACACCTTAAAAAATAGATTAACTCAAATGGCAAAAGAGGCCCAAAAGGCCAATGAGAAGTATGCCTTAAAAAGCTGAATTTGCAAGATGGAAAAAAAATTTCAAAAGCTCACCGAGGAGAATCATTGCTTCAGAATTAGATTGGAGCAAATGGAAGCTAATGACTTTATAAGAAATCAAGATACCAGGGAAATCAAGGGGAGGACAGGGGAGGGGAGGGGAGGGGAGGGGAGGGAAGGGCAGTTGATTAGTTTATTGCAAAAGAAATTTCACTAGTGAGTCTTTACTGTCAGAGAAACTGGCAACTCTTGGCTTAGAACAGGCTACCATATCATGCTACCTCTTTGGAAGTAAATGCATGTTGGTTTCTTAGGTTCATAGCTGTAGAGCAGGAACAGACATTAGAGCTATCCAATCTAACCCTTCCATTTTACAGATGAAGGAACTGAGCCCTGAAAAATGACTGGTTTGTGTAAGGACACAAAGATACCAAGTGTCAGTCAGGTAAGAATAAATCTGTACAATCAAGGCAAAAGTTTTGAGGGGTGACTCTCTACTTAATCTGCAAGTAAGTATCTATTAAGTATTTCAGGCACTGTGCTACCCAATTTGGATACAAAGATATACTCTCTGCTCTCAAGAAGTTTATCCAGTGGAGGATCTACCATTATCCTTAGATGGTGGCTTTTTGCTATCAAAGAATTGCTAACATTTTGAGAGCATGTAGTGTAGAAGGGTTCTTGAGAGATTATATAGTAACTACTATCTGTCTTTAGGTAGGAATGTACCTACCTGGTTTTAATGATTAATTCATATTTTAGCTTACATGGCCATTGAATAGATTACCCTTTCAGGATTATATAAAGTTTTCTGAGTCATTTTTCAGTCACGTTCAATTGTTCATTTGGGATGTTCATGGAGTGGTCTGCCATTTCCTTCTCTATCTCATTTTACAGATGAGGAACTGAGGCAGTTAAGTGACTTGTCCAGGGTCATACAACTAGTAAGGGTCTAAGGCTGGATTTGAACTCATGAAAATTAGTCTTTCTGACTCCAGGCCCAGCACTTTATCACTGTACCACCTAGACGACTGTAAGGGTTATGGGATTTAAAGATCTTCCATGCCCCGTTGGACTTGCTGACGTAGCAGGAAGGGGCGGAGCAAGAGGAAGCGGAAGCCAAGCTAGCGTTCCTGCGGTGGCTGGCGGTGGTGGTGACGGCGGCAGCAGCAGAGGCAGTGGCAGCGCGAAGCCCTTTTTGAGTTAGAACTGCTAAGGACTTTCTGCTAAGGACTCCTGCTGAGGACTGCCAGGGGCCGGAGCTGCTGGGAGCGTGCTTCCAGGACGCTGGGTGGTTGCTGTGCGTGGGGAGAGGAGGACCTTTGCCTGAGGTAGCCTGTTCTGTTTTAAAGGCTTGAGAATGTGGGTGCTTTCTACTTTATCTACCTGTGCCAATGTCATAACTACTCTGATGGCTTTCACTTTCTGGTTTTGGGACTCAGTCTTTTGGTATCTTAATAAATTTTCTAGTTTATTTCCTCATATGGCAAACATGACGTATTTTCTAATGGATAATTATAT
>NW_027185655.1:86857988-86892569 GCF_028583685.1 Petaurus breviceps papuanus | reverse complement strand
TTTCCTCATATGGCAAACATGACGTATTTTCTAATGGATAATTATATCAGCATATTTGTAATCTCTATAGGCATTGTGAATATGGCATTGCTGATACAACGACCCAGTATGATACCTTATACCTTAATATGTCAGTAGATCTGTAACTGAATTTTTGTAGGGACTCTCCATTAGTGTAGATGATACTATGATACTAGAGGCTATTGACAGGTAAGTCCACACTTTTTCATCTAGTATGACTCTCATCCATATCTTCCCACAAATTATCCACAGGAATTTTATCCAAAATGCTAAGGGCCATACTCTAGACCTGTTGACATCATGTGGGCACAACTGAAGTATGCAAGCTGTCTCTCCCTCTTGTTTCAAAAGTGACCCATCAGGGGCGGCCAGGTGGCTCAGCGAGTAAGAGCACCGGCTCCAGTGTCGGGATGACCTGGATCAAATCCGGGCTCAGATACTCAGCACCACACCCAGAAATAATAACTGGCCGTATAACCTTGAGCAAGTTACTTAACCCCAATTGCTTAAAAAACAAAAAAGTGACCTATCTTTGTTTCCCATAATGCACCCCTTTGTCTTTTAACATCATTCTTTTTCACACAGCTTGTCAGTTGATATGTAAAGGTAAATGAAAATATATGGTTGACCTAACCAGGTTGCTTTATATTGCCAATGATTCATATTACTGTGGGGGAAATTTGGCATCTATGTTATAGAATAGAGTATTTCATAAAATCATGTTGAAGATGGAAGAGTCATTAGAGATCATCTAATCTAATTTCTTCATTTTACAGATGAGAAAGCTTTGTATGAAATGATTGTGAAACATTCGAACTACACACTAGTTAATTTTATGTAGATTCAGTTTCTGCTGACAACAAATCTTAAAAAGTTTCACTTTGAGTGAAGCTTTGCCCTTACTTTACAGAAAAATTTTCTAGTAAATCCTCTAACAGGGATGATTTACAATTAAAAGAGGTGGTAATAAAACATTTTTCATGAAGAGTCTTCTGGTCTTAATATCACAAGTTTCAAGTTGGTGTCAGACACTAGCCATGTGGCCCTAGGCAAAATTGAAATGACAATAACACTTACCTCCCAGGGATGCTGTGAGAAGAAAATTTGATATTTGTAAAGTGCTTTGTAAATCTAAAGCGCTATAGAATTATTATTATTACTATTATTATTACCCAAAGTCACATAAATATTAAGGAGCAGGGCTGGAATTTAAACACAGATCACATGACATCAGACCACACTCTTTCTGCCATACCACAATGCCTTTCCTTAGCACATTGCCATGCTGTGGAATTCCTG
Organism: Petaurus breviceps papuanus; assembly: GCF_028583685.1. NCBI lineage: Eukaryota > Metazoa > Chordata > Mammalia > Diprotodontia > Petauridae > Petaurus > Petaurus breviceps. Next base: position 86,891,249 of record NW_027185655.1, on the reverse strand, counting down.
GAGTTCCATGCAGTTTTATCATTTCTCCATTCACAGTGTCATTTAACACTTGTAGATCAGGGAAGGCTTCAGCTTCCAAAGGTTAGATATCTTTCAAATTAAACTCCTATTCTAAGGGGACAGGCTTGAAGATTGGGAACCTTCATGAACTAAAATTTGCAGCTGCATGTGTCTGTGCTATTTCATAACAACAATAGGAGTGACAGGCTGTGTTGAAAGAAAACAAAAATGTAAATGAGTGGTGTTAGGCATGTGAGTTTTTCCAAATAGTTTCTGGGTTTTTTTCTTATGTGGAGAAATGAGTCTTTCCTTTATGGAAATTGTTCTGATTATTTCTGTATGGTTAAAGTGTTCTTTTGACAATGTGGGCTGATAATAACTAGTTTTTAGAAAAACCACTCCCCTAGAGTGGGAGGGGGAAGTAGGGGAGGGAATTGGTAGGAGAGAAAGTCACTAGAGAATGAGTCAACAAAAGATAAGCTAAGGAAGTGGGTTAAGTTGGTTACCTGGTCTATGGTTGGGCTCTATCCATCACTGCAGATCTGTAAAGTGAGCTAGAAGCTGAAGGATTCTCTGGATCAAGAAATAGAAGATCTACATTTTTAAAAAGAAAGAGAAGCTTGGGGGTAAGGCATGCTCAACGTAATGAACATAATAGATTTAGAGCCAAAAGGGGCCCTAGATGACAACTAGTCTAACCTTCTCATCATTCAGATGAGGGAACTAAAACCCAGTGAGGATGTGACTTACTCAAGGACACTTAAGTAGCAGTAAATATCAGAAGTGGGATTTGAACCTACTGACTCAGTCAGTGCTCCTTCTATTGTATAATGATTCCTGGATGGGAGGTGCCTACTTCATAGCTATAACAAAGAACCAATGAATTTGCTTCAATTTACAAGAACAGAGAAAATAAGCTAAAAAGGAGTTTTAACTTCAGGGACTAGAGGCATCAAAACTGACAAGAGGGAGAAGGAGGGTATTGCCAGGTAAATGCAGGCTGGCTTGAATCCCAAGGGAGGAATCTTCAGAAGTAAGGAAGTAACTTTCTTATTCAGAGAGTCAAAGGGAGAGGTAGGATGTTCAAGTACCTGGGAATCATTGAGACCTTCCAGGAGGGTGAGTAAGATAGCTGTCAGGTCCCTGTAGGTTGATCTGAAACTGATAAGAGGACTTTCTCATAGCCAACAATCTGAGATTCATCCCACATTCAACCAGGAGAAACCAGGAGAAATGGAATGAAATCTGGACAAAATCATGAAGTGAAGATGATCAGGAAAGAGGAATATCTAAGAAAGATCAAGACAAAGTTTTCTCTATGTGTAATTAAAAGAACAAAATTAGCTATTAATTTTTCTGCCTTCTTAGTAGAAATTGCTATTTTCCTATGCTAATTAAAATTCAGATTCAAGGTAATTTGACATTTATTAAGCTGCCTAGCCACTGATGCAGTCCCTGATACAGTCCTAGACTAATAATAATATTTACTTAGCCATAATTGAAAAAAACCAAGACATCTAAAAAGCACTTGTGTTCTGACTTCACAGGCAAGAGAAATCTGCCTTCTCTTCCAAAGGTAAAGAAACTGGTTGGGGGTGTAACTAGACTAGAAAAAAACTACAAGGGCAGTAACTGCTATCTCTGGAGGAGGAGAGGAGTTTATTATACCAAGTTCTTCATCACAAAATAAGACCAGAAAATGAATTTTCATTTATTCCCACTCCTCTAATCCTTATCTCTGTGCTTTTCCCTCTCCCCTGTACTACAGGTGAAAAGTGACAAAAGAGAAACCTGTCATAAATCTTATAATTTTTTTATATTTCAAATGATTAAACTGTCAAATAATAAGAATGTGAGGTTTGAGTAATTATGAGTGAAGTGCTATCACCTGAAGCTGCCAAAGGCTCAGCACATGCCTCAGATAGTAACAAAGATGGTGTTTTTGGTTAGTTCTGAAGTAAGAAACATTGGTTCCCTTTAAAGTCAGTCTTACTTGAATCTGCTGTTGAAATTTTCAAATATTCTCTCTGGTTATGAGAGATAGCTAGTAGATAGTCTAATAGCCTTGGATATACTCATGAGAAATTGAGGGAAGTATTTTCTAGTACATTGGGTGGGCCCTTTGAGTCAAACTTATGAGAAGATGTGGAAAAGAGTCACATAGGATGGATAGGTATGGATAGCATATAAACACATACATAGGATATATAGGATAGGTACATAGAATATATACACATCTATGTGTGTATGTATATGCATTCATGTGTATATATAAAATCTCTAGAAATATTCTATATAGAAATGATAAATTGAACGAGTGCTGATAAGGAAAAGAAGGAACGAGATAGAGCCTTGGGAAAGACTCATAGTTAGGGGGCAAGATATGGATGATGAATCAGCAGAGGAGACTGAGAAGGAATAGTCATACTGGTAGGAGGAGGAGAACCAAGAAAGTAATATTTTTTTTAAAAAGAGGTAAAAAAAATAAGCATATATTAAGTATTTACTATGTGCCAGGCACCATGCTTTACAAATATTATCTCAGTGTCAAGGAGAAGATGCTCAATGTTGTTGATCTCTGCAAGCAAGTTCAAGAAGGATGAGGACTGAGAAAAGGTCATAAGACTTGGCAATTAATTGGTAATTTTGGAGATTTCAGTTTCAGTTGAAACTGAGTAGTGAGGTCCAAAGGCAGATTTCAAGAGGCTGGGGAGTGAGAGAAAGGATGTATAGGCAGTAAATGCAGAGAGCTTTTTCTAGAAGTTTAACTATGAAAGGAACGAGAAATATAGCACAATCATTTGAGGGGATGGTAGTGTCAGATTAAGAAAATAGACATTCGTAGTGATTATATCACTCTGTAGCATACAGGTCAAGATCAAAAATACATTGTTTATGTTTACCATGTGTCTTTCCATTGCCCTTTCAGTTAATTGCAAGTTTAATTCTTTGGAGTTTTTTCAAAGAATACTCTTAGTTTTTGTAAATCTTTAAAAGGTTTTAAGCTACATAGCATTGCTGGGAAATATTTTTTGTTTCAGTTTTTTGGTAATTTTTTTAATTTTAAACTTAAATACAAAGTAAGAAAAGAAAAAAGAAACAAACTTAAATACTAAAACCAAAATAACACTAGATAAGAAAAAAAAGGCATTGCCATGTGGACAGCAGAACAAGAGAGGATTCAAAATATAGAGTAATAAATTTACATTTCAAGAAATAATATAATATAATAACAATATAATATAATACAATAATATAATAACAATATAATAAGTACTATGCATTGTGTTGAGAGCTTTCCATCTTTTCTTTGCTTCCTTGTAAATTTTCTTTTGTTCTCTGCTGTGAGCTTTTTACTTTGTTCTTTTTCCCCCTTTCTCCCCCTCCCCCAAAAGGCTACAATTGAGTGCATATAGAGAGAGATATAGATATACACACACATACATATCTACATACACAAACACATATGTAGACACATATATACAAAGATATATATATTCATACATGTGTACTTAGATATCTATAATCATACTCATATATAAACATATATATTCATATACATCTATGTAGGACTGTAATGTACTTATTTGTCTTGTTTCTCTGAGAGTGGATAACCTTTTCCTTCATAAGTCCAAGTCTTTCCATATTTTTCCAAGTCCACTAACTCTTCATTTCCTATACCACAGCAATATTCCAACCTTATACTGTCTAGTCATTTTAAATAGTAGAAAACAAAATTGATGAATATGGCTGGCACATAGGTTTTTTGGTTTCCTTATTTTTCTTTTGTGATTAAGTCTATTTTAGCCTTACTTTGTCTGAGATCATGATTACCACCTCTGCTCCTTTTTCTCTAACAAATTCTACTCCTGATCTTCATTTTATGTTTATGCCTATCTCTTATTTCCTATTCTTCCTGACTCCTCTACTTTACTTCTACCCACTACCTTGCCTTCCCCTTGCTTAACCTACCACTCCCAAGGATCCCTCCCTTATCCTTCCATTTCCATTAATCTAAATATGCTTCTATACCCCCTTTAATCTATTCCCTCACCCTCCCCTCTAAAGATCCCTCCCTTATCCTCTCCCTCTTCCATAACCCCTTAGTGTTTTATTTCTTTCTGAATTTATAAGTCTTTTATAGTCTTCTAGATATATGTATGTATTGTTCCCCCTTGAACCCATTTCCAATGAAAGTAGGTTTCCAGAACTACCAGCACTCCTCCCCATCTAATTTCTCTGTATCAGTTCTTCCTCTTGCACCTATTTTGTATACCATAATTACTCTTTTATGACCAAACAAGAGTTAGAGAGTATTATGAAATGCAAAATGGATAATTTTGATTACATTAAATTGAAAAGTTTCTGTACAAATAAAGCCAATGTAACCAAGATTAAAAGGGAAGTGGAAAATTGAGAAAGACTTTTTACAAACTGGTGTCTTTGATAAAGGCCTCATTTCTAAAATAAACAAAACTGAATCAAATATAGATTTGATTACGAGCCATTCTCCAATTGATAAATGGTCAAAGGATATGAACAGGCAGTTTTCAGAGGAAGAAATTAAAGATATTTATAAGCATATGAAAAAATGCTCTAAATCACTAGTGATTAGAGAAATGCAAATCAGAACAACAATGAGGTACCACATCTCACCAGTCAGATTGGCTAAGATGACAAAACAGGAAAATGATATATACTGGAGAGGATGTGGAAAAATTGGAACACTAATGCATTGTTGATGGAGTTGTGAACTGATTCAACCACTCTGAAGAACAATCTAGAACTATGCCCAAAGGGCTATAAAAAAGTGCACACTCAACAATACCACTTCTAGGGCTGTATCCCAAAAAGATCAAAGAAGTGGGAGAAGTACCCATATATACAAAAATATTTATAGCAGTTCTTTTCGTGGTGGCAAAGAATTGGAAATCAAGGAGATGCCCATCAATTGGGGAATAGCTAAATAAGTTGTGGTATATGAATGTAATGGAATACTATTGTATTGAGGAATGAAATGAGGAGCTGAAAGACTTCATATTGTACTCAGATCTACCCCAATCTTTCTTATGAGCTACCCAATTACTAATAACAGTCTTAGACATATGTTTTATATTTCCTCATAAAAAAGTAAACAGTATCCCTTGTAATTAGTCTTTGGTATATACTTTATATTTCTCTTGATTCTTGTATGTCAAATCTTCTATTAAGTTCAGTACTGGGTTGTTGTTGTTTTTTTTTTTAACAAAATCCTGAGAGTCTGACAATTCATTAAGGTCCATTTTTTTTTTCAATTCTGGATTATGCTTAGCTTTGGTGGGTATGATATTTTCAACCACAATCCCAGTTCTTTTGCTCTTGAATATACAGTGTTCCAAGATCTGTAGTCTTTTAGTGTTGCCACTGCTAGGTCTTGTGTGATTCTAATTATGGCACCACCATATTAAATGTTTTTTTTCTTGTTGCTCAGAATATTTTATCTTTGAGCTGGGGGGTTTGGAATTTGACTATGATATTCCTGTGGGTTTTCCTTATAGGACCTCTTCCAGGTAGTGATCAATAGATTTTTTTCTATTTCTACTTTCCCCCCTTGTTCTAATGTTTCAGGACAATTTTCTTTAATTATTTCTTGTAATATTATATCAAGATGCTTCTCTTGATCATAGCTTTTAGGTAGTCTGATTATTCTTATGTTTTCTCTCCTTGATCTATTCTCCAGATCAGTAGTTTTTCTTATGAGATGTTTCACATTCCTTCTATTTTTTCATTTTTTATAATTTGTCTCTTATGACTTCACTGGCTTCCCCTCACCCAATTCTGATTTTCAAGGAGTCATTTTTTTCCTTAAGATTCTGGACCTCCTTTTCTAATTGACTGACATTCTTTTCATAATCTTCTTGTTTTTCTTGGATTGTTATTTTTTTCTTTTTAAGTGTTTCCTCAGTCTCTCATTTGATTTTTAAAGTTTTTCTATGAATTCTTTTTGAGCAGGTGACCATTTGATGTTCCTCCTTGGGGTAGATGAAGGTATCTTTGCTGAAGTATCCTCCTGTGAAGATGAACCCCAGTCTTCTCTATTCCCATAGTAACTTTCTCACCCCCACTGCTCTTCACAGCACAGCTGGGTCTGGCATTCCTTGTCAGCAGAGGTTCCCTCAATTTTCCCAGGTTTAGAAGCCCAACTCCCCTCACTCTCCTAGGGGCAAAAGTTCCTGTGGTTGGGGCCACAGCAGCCTCGCTGTAATGTAATGCCAAGCAAAGGCAACTTCCCAAGGTTCAAAATACCAGCATAGGTGCTCTCCATTTTATTCAGTGACAAATTAAGAACAGAGAAGATCAAAACATGACATCATTCAAAATACAGCATTTACTAAGTGTGATTAAATAATCTCCAAGTACTACCCCACCCCAGGACCTTACATTCATTCAATCAATTACAAAGTCCCCTTCTAAATACTACTCCACCCCTAGGCTGTACCTTCATTTAGTCCATCACAAAGCCCCTCTTCTCAAATGGAGATTAGTTTCCAATCATAAGTAAAGTACATTCATTTGTTCAATCACAGAGCACAAAAAGGTCAAAAGTTCCCCACCCCTGGATCACAATTGAATCCACCCCAGAGTTACAACAAGTTTAAACACAGCACTTAATACCCAAATGGAGGTCTTTTCTTCATCTTGACACTAGGCAAGTTCTCAGCAATCTTTGTTCCTGGGGAGACAAAGCTTAGCAAGGCCACAAGATACATTGCCAGTCTCTTCATTAATTCATCCTCTGTCTGCAGAACAGTCCTAGGACCCCTGAAAACATTAGCAAAACCCTCTCCCAGGATTTCTGTAAACATACAACAAGAAAATCCTTCTTCAGGGCTTCTGAACCAACAGAAAAGTTCCCAGACCCCTGCACAGCACTGTCCTTCACCAGTGGACAGTATTCATTCTGTCTGCAGGACAGTCTCCAGACCCCTGCAACAACAGCACTGTCCTTCACCAGTGGACAGTATTCACTCTCTGTCTGCAGGACAGTCTCAGTAGCTCTGAACCAACAGAAAGGTTCCCAGACCCCTGCAACAACAGCACCGTCCTTTCACCAGTGGACAGTATTCACTCTCTGTCTGCAGGACAGTCTCAGTAGCTCTGAACCAACAGAAAGGTTCCCAGACCCCTGCAACAACAGCACTGTCCTTCACCTGTGGACAGTATTCACTCTCTGTCTGCAGGACAGTCTCAGTAGCTCTGAGCCAACAGAAAGTTTCCCTGGTAGCAGAGGATGGTTTTGATCCATCGACCTCTGGGTGACAAGCTCTGGGTTTTAACACAATCAATTTGAAAACCAAGCCAATATAAGGGGATCTTTATACTCCATTACTATCACACTCTCCAACCCAGCTAACCTGGCTTTGTTACTTGTTGTTTAAGTGAAACTAGCCCAGAGGTGTTTATTCTTCACAGGGACCAAACCTCATCCTAAAGTTTTTCTTCAGATCTTCTCTGATTGTCCTTATGAGGAATGGGACTGTTCTGCCCCTACTCTTATTTATTCTTATTGCTGTTTGTTAGCCCTGAGGTGCTATTTTATCTCATTTGTGGGGAAAATCTGGAGGGCTTGGAATTTTCTGATCTATTTCTCCATCTTCCCAGAATTCTGGGGGAATATTTTTATGAAAAAGAAATGAGTATGCATCAAGAATCCTAAGATCATTACAAAATACTATATAATTTTCCAAATACAATCCAACTCACTCTCTTCCTCCAATTCAGTTATGGATTCAATTATTATCTAAAATTCTGTGCCTAATACATGTATTAAGAACAACTTACAACATAAATAGGATCTAACATGAATAATTTAGTATATGCCCTAACTTGATGGCCTGCCTATCCAACACTGTGCCATAACCTGTACAATGATTTTTTTAAAATCAATTTCGTTTTTCCTATGTGAATTACTAGGGCAATCTAGTTTGAATAATAATGGATCTCACTGAAAAGTTCCTGTAATATTCTGGGATTTTATGCAATCCGCCTGATTATCATCTGTTAACACAAGCATTTGGAGAACATTATAATCTGTAGTGAATCCCTCTTCCACCTGGGTCCTGCACAAGATATCATCAATGATTTTGGTGAATTTTTGGTAAGTATCCATCTCCAAGTCACAAGGCTATTTATTTCACAAGAAATAAAAATTTAGAGATTAATAATCAGATGGTAATTGAGCAAAGGAGATTCTTAAAGGATATCAAAATATTTTAAACATTAACTGCTTTAATGGACATCCTTATAAAATCTCATTTGTTATTAAAAAAAAACATCCCCCCAAAAAATAAATTCATAAAAATTTTCAGAAAAATGTCTATTTTAAATGATCAACATTTTAAACATTTTGGCATTTATGAAAAATTCACTTATATGGAACTTCATTCCCAACTAATTGTCAGCTTTGAGAATACAGCATTTATCATAATACTATAAGTTCCTTGAGAGCAGAGACTGCCTTTTGCCTCTTTTTGTATTTCTAGCACTTAGCACAGTGCCTGGCAAATAGCAGACACTTAATAAATGTTTATTGAATTCAGCTGAAATCTAGATATGTACCAAATTTCTTCGAAACTATGTTTTTTGTTACCTTTTAATTTTTATTTACTGTTTAACAGTGATTTGAATGCTATATTCTAAATGTTTCTGCCCTTCACAATACTTTTATAATATTCAACAGTCTTATGTAAATGATTATAAACTAAAACCTTCTACAAGTTTTGGCATGCTTAGCAAATAAATAAAGAAGTTAGCAGTCTTTTGGAGCACTGAAACTTCAGCCCCAGCAGTGAGTCAGGAAATTAACATGCAATAGATATTATAACTGTAGAATTCCAAAAGCAATTTCTTGAGATTGTTACTTTAGAGCTTTGATATATGAAAATATTTGTCAGAAAATAGGTCTCTTATTTTAGTGAATGATATTTAATGCTTATTTGGGGTTTTTTTTGTTTATTTCTTTTTTAAGTGGGTTTTCAGGATCTAGAGAGTAAGCAGTGACAATGTAGCTATTAAGGTTATGGGATATCTTGTCCCTTTCTACTCCTTCCTTCTACAGTTCTGTGAAATACATATTTTCATTTTTTTCTATTTTTATTTTTCTCTATTTTTTAGTTTGCATCATTCATTTCCACAAGATTTCGAGTTAAACATTTTCTCCCCAATTTTCTCTACCCACACCCAAAACAGCATTCTCACTGAATATCCCTGTCCCCAATCTGTTCTCTCCCATATCTTCTCCCATTCCCCCTTCAACTTTCCAGTAGGGCACAGTGGATCTCTATGCCCCAGTTCCTGTATATCTCATTTCCTAGTTATATCTAAAATATTAACAAGAATATGTATATATTTTTTAAACATTTGATTTTAAAACTTTGGATTCCAGATTCTTTCCCTTCCTCCTTTGTCATCCACCTTCAATGGAAAGATAAGCAATTCAATATAGGTTGTACATAAGTAGTTATGCAAAATATTTCCATAGTGGATATATAGTGGAAGACTGACTATATTTCCTTCTATCCTAACCCACCCCCCACTTGTTCTATTCTCTACTTTGACACTGTCCCTTTTCAAAAATGGGTGCTTCCAACTTCCCTCCCCCCAGCCTGCCCTCCCTTCTATTATCCCCCCTCTCTTCCCCTTCCCCTCTACTCTCCTGTAGGGCGAGATACCCTATTTAGTGTGTATATTATTGCCTCCCTAAGCCAAATTCAATGAGAATAAGGTTGACTCATTCCCTTTTGCCTTCCTGTTCCTCCCCTCCATTGTTGTAACAATTTTCCCTTGCCTCTTCTATATGAGACAATTTACCCCATTCTGTCTCTCCCCATCTCCTCTCATTATATTCCCCTCTCACCTCTTATTTTCACCTTTTAAGGATCATCCCTTACTATTCAATTGGTCCTGTGCCCTCTATGTATACCTGTACACATCACATATTATATATATATATATAAATACATATGCATATATACCCTCCTATATAGACATATATACATATGTGTATATATACACTTATATTCCCTTCAACTATTCTCATACTGAGAAAAGTTTCATAAGTTACAATTATAATTTTTCCATGTAGGAATGTAAATAGTTCAACTTTGATAAATTCCTTATGATTTCTTTTCCCTGTTTACCTTCTCATGCTTCTCTTGCTTCTTGTATCTGAATGTCAAATTTTCTATTCAACTCTGGTTTTTTCATCAAGAATGTTTGAAAGTCCTCTTTTTCATTGAATGACCATATTTTCCCCTGAAACACGATACTCAGTTTTGCTGGGTAAGTGATTCTTGGTTTTAATCCCAGCTCCTTTGACCTCCAGAATATCATATTCCAAGCTCTTCAATCCCTCAATGTAAAAGCTGCCAGAATCTGTGTTATCCTGATTGTGTTTCTACAATATTCAAATTGTTTCTTCTTGGCTGCTTGTAATATTTTCTCCTTGATCTGGGAACTCTGGAATTTTGCTATAATATACCTAGGAGTTTTCTTTTTGGCATCTTTTTCAAGAGGTGATCAGTGGATTCTTTAAACCTCTATTTTACCCTCTGGTTCTAAAACATCAGGGCAATTTTCCTTGAGAATTTCTTGAAGATTGATTTCTAGGTTCTTTTTTTGATCATGGCTTTCAGGTAGCCCAATAATTTTTAAATTATCTCTCCTAAATCTATTTTCTAGGTCAGTGGTTTTCCCAATGTGATATTTCACATTGCCTTCTATTTTTTCATTTGTTTGGATATGTTCAATAGCATCTTGATTTCTCATAAAGTCACTAGCTTCCATTTGCTCCAATGTAATTCTGAAGGAATGATTCTCTTCAGTGAGCTTTTGACATTCTTTTTTCCATCTGGCAAATTCGACTTTTTAAGGCATTCTTCTCCTTATTGCCTTTTTGAGCCTCTTTTGCCATCTGAGTTAGTCTATTTTTAAGTCGTTATTTTCTTTAGTCAGGTTGTTGACTCTCATTTCATAATTTTTTTGCATTGTTCTCATTTCTCTTCCCAATTTTTCCTCCACTTCTCTATTTGCTTCTTAAGGTCCTCTATGGCCTGTAACCAGCTCATATTTTTCTTGGAAGCTTTTGGTGCAGGAGTTCTGACTTCACTGTCTTCCTCCTGTTCTATGCTTTGATCCTTTTGTCCCCAAAATAGATATCTAATGTTGGTTTGCTTTGCTTGGTTTGCTTCCTTTGCCTGCTCATGTTGGCACTCAATTACTTGACTTTTGGGCTTTTTGCCACAGTAGGACTCTACTACCAGACAGGGGAGCTTCATTGCAAATGCTGGGGTTTTCTCAGCTGCTGGAGGTATTAGTTGGCTGCCCTCTCTGAAGCCTCCACACACACTGACAAGCTGGTCACACACCCCAGGACCTCCACCCTAGACCACAATCCAGATCCAAGAAGGTTAAAGCAAGAGCCATTACCACTCAGACTAGTCACTTGGTCCCCCTACAATCTGCAGGCCAGGAGCTGAAGCTTCCACGAGGCTGTGGCTGCAGGGCCACTGCACCTCAGCTGCTTCTTGCCCTTGGGGCAAAGGTCAGAGTGCACTCTGAATTCCCAGGTACCAAAGTCCACACTGCACTGACCTCTCACTTTGTCCTTGGCATCTATGGGTTGATAGTTCTGGAAACCACAACAGCTGCTGGTGATCTGAAGTCCCTCCTGCCTGTGGCTGGTCAGGCTGCCCTGGGGCTAAGACCTCTGGCTCCAGTGGGGCTTGGGTCGGCTCCCAGAGCACTATGCTGGCCACTTGCTGCTGGCTTGCCGGCTGTCCTCAGTGGGAGATTAGCTTTTCTGTGTCATTTTGTGGGTTCTGTAGCTCCAAAGTTTTGTTAGAGTCACCTTTTACATGAATTGGGGGAGGTGGAAGCTGGAACCCCGAGGAAGTCCTGTTTCTACTACGCCATATTGACTCCACCCTGAAATATATATTTTCTTAAATGTATTTCTGGTTTCCTGATCCCTTTAGAAATAAACTACTTAGGGGGCAGAGTGAAGATAGCAGAGTAGAAGCAGGACCTCCCCGCTGCTCCGGCTTCCACCTTCCCCAATCCATGTAAAAAGGGGACTCTAAACAAACTTTGGAGCTGCAGAACCCACAAAATTATACAGAGGAGCTAACCTCCCACTGAGAACTGGCCGGCAGGAATAAGCCAGCACAGTGCTCTGGGAGTTGAGCACAACCCCACACCAAGGCTTTAGGCCCAGGGCAGGTTTGACCAGCCACTGGCAGGAGGGACTCCAGATCAGCAGCAGCTGTGGCTGTTTCCAGATTTATCAACACATAGATGCTAAGGACAAAGTGAGAGGTCAGTGCAGTTTGGACTTTGGGAGCCAGGAAGTGGGAGTGCATGGCTTTTGCCTCTGGGGCGAGAAGCTGCTGTGATGCTGGCACAGCCAGCCAGCGCCAAGTGGCAGCTTCAGCTCCTGGCCTGCAGAGTGTAGGGGGACCAATCACCAGTCTCAGGGGTTTAAAGCTCTTGCTTTAACCTGCTTGGATCTGGATTGCAGTCTAGGGTAGAGGTCCTGGGGTGTGTGTCCAGCTTGCCAGAGTGTGTAGAGAACTCAGAGAGGGCACCCATCTAATACCTCCAGCAGCTGAGAAAACCCCAGCATTTGGGACGAAAGCTCCTCTGTCTGGTGGCAGAGTCCTACTGTGGCAAAAAGCCCAGGGGTCAAGTGACTGTGGGGCGACATGACCAGGCAAAGGAAACAAAGCAGACAGAAGATTCCAACATTAGACTCCTATTTTGGGGACAAAAAAGAGCAAAGCATGGAACAGGAGGAAAACAGTGAAGTCAGAACTCCTGCACCAAAAGCTCCAAAGGAAAATACGAACTGGTTACAGTCCATAGAAGACCTTAAGAAGCAGATAAGAGAAGTGGAGGAAAAATTGGGAAGAGAAATGAGAACAATGCAAGAAAATTACAAAATGAGAGTCAACAGCCTGACTGAAGAAAATGTCACCTTAAAAAACAGACTAACTCAAATGGCAAAAGAGGCTCAAAAAGGCAATGAGGAGAAGAATGCCTTAAAAAGCTGAATTTGCCAGATGGAAAAAGAATCTCAAAAGCTCAATGAGGAGAATCATTGCTTCTAAATTAGATTGGAGCAAATGGAAGCTAGTGACTTTATGAGAAATCAAGATGCTGTTAAACAGATCCAAACAAATGAAAGAATAGAAGGCAATGTGAAATATCTCATGGGAAAAACCACTGACCTGGAAAACAGATCCAGGAGAGATAATTTAAAAATTATTGGACTACCTGAAAGCCATGATCAAAGTAAGAACCTAGAAATCATCCTCCAGGAAGTTATCAAAGAAAACTGCCCTGATGTTTTAGAACCAGAGGTCAAAATAAAGGTTGAAAGAATCCACCCATCACCTCCTAAAAAAGATCCCAAAAAGAAAACTCCTAGGAATATTATAGCCAGGTTCTGGAATTCCCAGATTAAGGAGAGAATATTATAAGCAGCCAGAAAGAAACAATTCGAATATTGTGGAAACACAATCAGGATAACCCAGGATCTGGCAGCTTCTACACTGAGGGATCGAAGGGCTTGGAATATGATATTCTAGAGGTCAAAGGAGCTGGGAGTAAAACCAATAGTCACCTACCCAGCAAAACTGAGTATCATGTTTCAGGGGAAAATATGTTCATTCAGTGGAATAGAGGAATTTCAAGCATTCTTGCTAAAAAAAACCAGAGTTGAATAGAAAATTTAACATTCAGATACAAGAAGCAAGAGAAGAATGAGAAGGTAAACAGGAAAAAGAAATCATAAGGAATTTATCAAAGTTGAACTATTAACATTCCTACATGGAAAAACAATAATTGTAACTTATGAAACTTTTCTCAGTAGTTGAAGGGAATAAAAATATACATATGTCTATATATGAGGGTATATGGGCATATGAATACATATGTGAATGTGTGTATATATGTTTACAGGTATACATAGATAGAGGGCACAGGACCAATTTAACAGGAAGGGATGATACTTGGCGAAATTAAGAGGTGAGAGAGGAATATAATGAGAGGAGATGAGGAGAGACAGAATGGGGTAAACTATCACATATAGAAGAGGCAAGGGAAAATGGTTACAATGGAGGGGAAGAATAGGAAGGCTAAAGGGAATGGGTCAACCTTATTCCCATTGAATTTGGCTTGAGGAGGGAATGAAATACACACTAAATAAGGTTTCTCACCCTCCAGGAGAGTAGCGGGGTAAGGGGATGAGAGGGGGGATGATGGAAGGGAGGGCTAGCTGGGGGGAAAGGAAGTTGGAAGCACCCACTTTTGAAAAGGGACAGAATCAAAGTAGAGAATAGAACAGGTGGGAGGTGGAATATGAGGGAGGGAAATATAGTCAGTCTTTTACAATATATCTACTATGTTATTGTTTTGCATTAGCCAGACATGTACAACCTATATTTAACTGTTTATCTTCCCGGTAAGGGTGGGTGACAAGGGAGGAAGGGAATGAATCTGGAATTCAAAGTTTTAAAATCAAATATTCATATATATATATATATATATATATATATATACACACACACACATATATATAATACTATTATTAATACTATCTTACATGTAATTGTGAAATTAGATATACTGGCACTGGGGCATAGAGATCCACTGGAAAAGTCGAAAGAGGTATGGGAGAAAATATGGGAGAGAGCAGATTGGAGGAGGGGATATCCTGTGGGACTGCTATTTTGGGGTGGTAGATATGGGAAAAAGGGGGAGAAAATTCATAACTCAAATCTGGAGGAAATGAATGATGTAAATCAGAAGTTAATAAGGCATTTGAAAAATGAAGAAAAAATAAACTACTTAGTCTACCTCTCCTATTTATATTGTTTCTATTCTTGGTACAGATGCTAACATTTTTAAGCCAGATTTCCCAAGTGCATTAATACCCAGAATAAGACTAAGTCAGCATAGCAGCAAGCAATCATTTTAGCAGGGTGTAAAGCTATTTGGGG
The DNA here is from genome assembly GCF_028583685.1 of Petaurus breviceps papuanus. Taxonomy (NCBI): domain Eukaryota; kingdom Metazoa; phylum Chordata; class Mammalia; order Diprotodontia; family Petauridae; genus Petaurus; species Petaurus breviceps. The sequence goes on along the minus strand of NW_027185655.1, from coordinate 86,876,211 downwards.
CAGCTAGTGCAATGGATAGAGCACTAGGCTTGTAATCAGGAAGGCTCCTCTTCATGAGTTCAAATCTGATCTCAAATATGTGTTGTGTGAACCTGGGCAAGTCACTTAACCCGGTTTGCCTCAGTTTCCTCATCTGTAAAATGAGTTGGAGGAGAAAATGGCAAACCACTACAGTATCTTTGCCAAGAAACCCAAAATGGCATCATGAAGAGTCAGGCATGCCTAAAAAATGACTGAATAAGAAGAAAAGCTGTTCACATTGCTGTGGCATTAGTGTTCCACAAAGGAAAGAGTTCCTACTTTAATTTCAAATCATTCATTTTTGCTATGTGCATAAGGCCCTTCCTTTTATTGGAGATACATTATAGAAATCTTCAAGAATATGAAAATCTCCTGCTGCCCTACTAATCTGTAGTAAATGGGGAAATGCCTTCCATTCAGGACCAAACAACTAGCTGTTGAAAGAGATAAGCTGCTGTTGTCTGTATGTACTTATTCTCAACCTCAAATCATGAAGCCTTGTTTTAGGTGAATTTCTCCTATGAGCTTTCTAAACAAAAATCTCCTCCTTTTGACTGGCATATTCCCACTCTCTTTTAGTTTTAATTTCCTTTCTAGAATCATAGTCTAGAACTAAAAGGGATATTAGTCATCACCCAGTCCAACTCCATTAATTTACACATGAAGAAACTGAGACCCAGAGAGATTGATCAATTTGCACAAGGTCAAAAAGATGGTAAGTTGTCCAACATGCTTTCCACTGCACCACACTACCTCTCATAGATAAGTGAAAAAGATTTGGGAGTTGGAAGAAGAAAGAAGGAAAAATGGAGAAGAGCCAATGTTTAGAACAAAATAATGAAGTACAGATTTCTCAACCTACTGAAATGAGTACACATGTAACATCCTCCAGAATATGAAAAAAGCATTTTTTTGGTCTTTAGTCACACTAGTAATATTCAATCCAACTTCTAACATATGTGAAATCCTACAATGGCCTAGGAAAATTTCTTAGAAGAAAGATTTTAAGAAGTAATTTAGTAATTTTTTCATTCACTTTTTGCTTAACATTTTTATCATTAAAAATGCTAAAGATGGGGCAGCCAGGTGGCTCAGGGAGTAAGAGCACTGGCCCTAGTGTTGGGATGACCTGGGGATCGAATTCAGGCTCATATACTTAGCACCACACCCAGAAATAACTGGCCGTGTAACCTTGAGCAAGTTACTTAACCCCAATTGCTTTTCAAAAAAAAATAGTAAAGAGAAGAAATATGTTAACGGAAATAAATAAATGAGATGACTTATTTAAAATGTAATATTTGGGGTGGCTAGGTGGTGCAGTGAATAGAGTACCAGCCCTGGAATCAGGAGGACCTGAGTTCAAATATGATTTTATACACTTAACACTTACTAGCTGTGTGACCTTAGACAAGTCACTCAACCCCAACTGCCCTGCCTTCCCCCCTCCAAAAAGAAAAAAAAAAAGTAATATTTAATAAACCAGTTCACCTCTTTACATAGCCTCTTCAAGGCAGGGAATTTTCTTATTTCTCAGTCTGCACTATTGGCCTGATATGGTTAACACAGATTCCCATAGTACCCACTTATTCCCTGGGTGCTAATTATTTTGAGACTCTGGCTCACATTTAAGGAGTTTCCACAATTTTTTAAGGCAAGTTTCCTTTACTAATTGTTTTTAAATCTGTCCTACATGAAGTATATTTTAAACAGTCACTTTTAAGCAAAGCACAGAATCTGAGATGAATTGGATCTCACAAGATCCTAATTCCAAAGTGAAGTTGCCAGCTTTTCCACTTTCAGTAATACTCCCTTAGCCCAGTGCTTAAATGCACATTCTCCTCCTTGAAATGTAAATGTCTCAATTTGAGACTCTGATGTTTGTTCCTTTTTTTCCCCATACAAACCATCTTTATGTTGGTTACCTTGGCAGTGGATATGTGGTGGCCTCTAGAAGTGCAGGGAACAGTAGCTCTGGAATGTGCATGCATACATTTTGCAGCACTACAGATCTTAAAACACAGTAAGCAACCGAGGAGTTTTAACAAGAAGGAACTTGAAGACAACATTTCATATATAACACTAATATAGCACAATATAACACTATAAATAATACTACCCCAAAAAAGAGAGACTGGCAGATAAAATAAAAATGCTAGACAAACAAGGTATTGTATAAATACTTGCCAAGCTGAACTGAAAACAGATCATCCCTGGAAAAAAACAAAAAACAACTGTCAATGTGGCCTAAATTTCCCCTGAATCCCTTAAAAAAAAAGTTTGCCAGCCTAGTATAGTATCTTTATTCTGGTGGCAATGGGAAAGGGGCTTAGAGAATTTCCTTTCACCTGGGGAGCAAGGAAGATAATATAGTATTCTCAGAAGACAGTGGCCCACTATTACAGCAGAAATTCTGTCATCCTGAACAGCCAAGACGTACTATGGGTTAAGTATTGAGCTCTGGTCTGGAAATAAGGGATGTTATGGGGAAAACTACACATTAGAAATGAGCAGTGGGCTTCCCATTACAGGGAAGGAGAGAGTTTGCAATTTAGGTTAAGTTGAGCTATGTCATCAATGAAACTGGGTAGTTGAGCATGTTCTTTTTTTTTTTTCCTTCCTTCCTTCCTTCCTTCCTTCCTTCCTTCCTTCCTTCCTTCCTTCCTTCCTTCCTTCCTTCCTTTCTTCCTTCCTTCCTTTCTTTCAAGCAATTGGAGTTAAGTAACTTGCTCAAGGTTACCCGGCCAGTTATTTCTGGGTGTGGTGCTGAGTATCTGAGCCCGGATTTGATCCAGGTCATCCCGACACTGGAGCCGGTGCTCTTACTTGCTGAGCCACCTGGCCACCCCTAAGCAATTGGGGTTAAGTAACTTGCTCAAGGTTACATGGCCAGGTGTTTCTGGGTGGGTGCTAAGTGTCTGAGCCCGGGATTCAATCTCCAGGTCTTCTCAACACTGGAGCCGGTGCTCTTACTTGCTGTGCTACCTGGCCGCCCCTCTTTTTTTTCTTAATCAATTTTTGCATTCATGTTTTTTGGGGTTCATGTTTCTGATTGGCTATCTCCATCAATTAAACAATCTAGATGGTTATTCAATTCCCCTTCTGCAGTTGTGCTTTAAAACGCAACCTGACTTTTTTTTTTTTTAACAGTCTGAACACTAAAGCAAAGGCCAGGTTTAGTCATGTTTGAGAAAAAAATCAGCATGGACTTATGAAGGAAACGATCAGCATTTGTCAAAAAGCAGATTTCCTGAACCTCAGCCCAAAATATGATTTTAAACAATGACACTTTTAGGCCTCTCCAGTGAAGTTACAACCATCTGGTTTCTGTGAGTAACAATCAATTTCATTCACAAGGCTTACAAAAACCACAGGTGAGAATTTTTATTTTGCAAGGTACATCATTGTCCTAGTTGACAGACAACACTGGCGTTATATATTTTTGAGTCACTTTTTGTCCATCAAGAATGGCTAATTTGGGGCTGACCAGATAAGTAGGGAGCATAAACCAGCTCATAAACCATAATTTACCAGAGATAGCTGGGAGCTGGATCCCTCAGAAAACACCACATCCTGAATCTGAAGAGAAGAAAAAAATACCAAAAGGGCAATGAGCTCACAGTGATTTCAGTAATTATGGGGGAAAAAAACTCAAGTCAAGCATATTCTAAAGTTAGATTAGTCATTTAAAACACTGGTTAGCTCTTGGCTGACCCTCCTCACTGATGGGATTTTTCAAATGCACAGATCTGACAATATGTTGAAATCAGCAAGAAAGGGAAAAAGGAATCAAATGTGATTCCTTAAACACTGAGAAAATACACATAATCTAGATGCTTCACATTAAAGGGGCAACAACTGTGTTCAAATTTTCCAAACTGTACCAAATTAATCCTATTGGTTATTTTTAAGTTTTTTGATCACACAAATAAGATCACATAGGTATTAACATATAGGATCACAGATCTGGAGCTAAAAGAGACCTTACTGTAAAACAATCCTTCCTTCACTTTATAGATGAGACTCAGCATCAAAGACTAAGCAATTCGTCCAAGGTCACATAGATAGAAAGCTACAGAGTTAGAATTTGAACTCAGACCCCTAACTACAAACCCATGCTTTTCCCGAACACATCACACCCTTGAAATTTATAAAATGCCTATAGCAGAACACAAACACAAAGGTCAGGCATAAACCCTATGAAGAAGGCGCAATCTTACAAAAAGTGGCTGTCAGAATGATTCTGCCAGTACAAACAGCACAATACAATAGGCAAATTTATTCATCATGTACAACTTAATGCATAGATACATATGTATCATGTATCTGTTTCATATGCCTGCTCATTTTTCATAGCTCTTTCTGTGTGTATCTGTTTTTCTGTCTCTGTTTCTCACTGTCTCTCTTTCCCTCTTTGTATTTGTGTGTATACACACATACATGTATGTAACATATATGTATATAAAAAAGATAGAGATAGGAATGAACCAAGAATATATATTTAATATATTACAGTACATAATGAACCCATGAAAAATGAACAGTTTCATTACTTCCCAGTCTTTCTCAGAATTCTGGCATGTTCACATGCATACAGTAAGAGTCTGTCTTTAATCTGATTTTATCTTTATGATAAGTTGGGAAGTAGGGGTGAGGGGACAGTTTGCCTGCATATTCTAAATGCTTCAAGAAGCTATTAAGATGATTAAGTCAATGTTAGGCCAAGACAAAAATATCATCTGTTTTAGCTGCAGAAAGGAGCTGAGCCACAGGGGCAAACTAAACTCCCTTAAAGAAAAGGTGAACTTTCTCACTGTTTTCACTGCTCTCCCTAACCACTGCACAAGGGAATGCCAAGCCCAGGCCTGGAAGTATTTACAAAGTGGAGCAAAACAGAAATAGACTGAAACCTATCATGTTTTCCAAGAGACTAGAAAAAGCAAGCAGCAAAAATGTTTTCCTGGAAACCCCTCCCACTCCAATCAATCTTTTTCAATAGTCATTTAATATATGACTATTAAAGAAAATATCGAGGAGGTAACACAAACAGATAATATGAAAACAAAGACAGCCAGTATGAGATTAATTGGAAGGTAAAAGGACAGATTGTATAGACTGTCTAATAGTATAAAAATGTAGGAAATTTCCACAAGATTAATTGAAAAAGGTTCCTAAGATCTTAGATTTCAAACCAGAAATGAATTTACAAGTCTAAATACAACACCCTCATTTTACAGATGAAGAAACTGAGGCCCAGAACAGTAGCTTGCCCAAAATAAAAAAGGTATTAAGTGGCAGAGAACTCAGACCTAGGTCTTCTAAAGCTACTACCTGTCTCGTCATACAGTACTACGTTGTGTCTCTTATTCACCATTAAAACTTGAAAGTTAAAATAAGAAGTAAGACTTAAAGCACAATATTGCTGCTAAATATTTTGAGTACAACACAAGAATAAGCCCAATTCTCCATTTTTTTACTTAAGGTAGATTTTTTTAAATTTAATAGTATTTTATTTTTTCAAATTACACATAAAGACAATTTAAAAATTTTTTAAATAAAATGTTGAGTTCCAAATTTTCTCCCTCCTATCTCCCTTCTCCCCTCCCTAAGATGGTGAGCAATTTTCCAGTTCTCTATTTCAAAATTTTTAAATTAATGAATCTAGTTTTATCAACTTTTTATAGTCATAATTTGTCTAATAATTTTTACCTTTCCATATATTTTTTCACACATTATCAAATCCTGTTTTTACTAACTGCTATCTCTATGACAATGAGCAAGTCATTTTGCCTCTGGGGCTTCAGTTTCATCATAACTATAGTGATCTGGTAAGTCCTTGAGATCTAGGACTTTCATTTTTGACATTATTTTCCTCAACATCTCGTGTTATATGCTTTGCCTCTAGTAGTTGCTTAATAAATGTGCCCTGAATTGTGAAATGGGGATAATAAAATCTTTAAAACATATTGTTGTAAAGTTCAAATAATCTAAGTCTTATAAATGTCAGCTATTTGCCTGTCTAATGTCCTTGACTAACAAATTAGGAACTCAGGCTGCAAGATAGAGAGTGAGGCATTTTCCAGAAAAGGTCAGTTTTCAGGTAAGGCTGTTTAAGATGTGTATCAGCAGGTAAGTATAAACATTCAACTCAATTCATTCAAACAATCAATTCAATAAACATTCAATAAAGTTGGAGCAAAGCCAAAACATAAGCTTTGGACAGATCCAAAACAAGATGTAGGTGACCATTTCTGTTTTGGGTGAACCTAAGCATTCCTTGAATCAGTCTCTAGCTTCCCTTGAGGATTTCTGAGATCAGCCTGACCTCTATAGTAAACTTTGGTTAGATGATTTAAAGCTAAGTTTAAACAATGTTAACAAATAATAAATGATAAAGTCTTTTCCCCACAACCAACTTGCCAGATTCTTCTTAGCAAAACAAAAATTTCTTTTCACAACTAGAATTATAGTTATGAGTCATTATAGAATGAATTATAGTTATAGTAGAATTATAGTTATACATACAAGTATTCCGAATTTTCTCTGCAACCATCTCCTTCATTATTTCTTACGGCAAAATAGTCTTCTATCACATGTATATACCAGAACTTGTTCAGCCATTCCCCAATTCATGGGTACTCCCTTAATTTCAAATTCTTTGCCACCACAAAAATAAGCAGCTCTAAATATTTTTTTATATATTGCTCTTTTTCTCAAAACTGCCTGTTCATATCCTTTGACCATATACCAAATGGAGAATCCGCCCTGTTTTTCCATGACTTCAAAGCTGGTGGTTATTACATGAAGCTATGTTCTACTACTACTATGCTACACCCTGAGGATGAGGCCCAAGACTCAAGATAGGTTGGGTCTGTGTTTCTATCCCTTCACCTCGAAATTTGCCTTCAAGCAAGTTGTTAGAATGAGGTTTATCCACTAGTAGATATGGTTTAGAATATAAATTCCTTGAGAATAGGGATTGTTTCATTCTTTGTAATTGTATTCCCAATGCCTGACACATAATAGGGGCTTAAATAGGCTTGTAGACTGCACGATTTTCCTCCCTATTTAGCATCCACTATAATACAAGTGACTCTACCTTCTCAGAGGACATGCCAGGGAAGCACAAGACATGAGAGGTTCTACCAGTCTGTAAAAGTTTCAAACAGGCCCAGCGATGGATTGTAGTAAAAGGAATTCAGAGATATTCATGACCAGATGAGGTCTCTCTATCTCACCTGAGGAAGAAGTACAACAGTTACTCATAGACTAATTCTAATGCTGATATGTAAAGAAGATTGGGTCTCTTTCTGATTGTCTGATCCGAACTGATTCACTCCTCCTTAGACAGTCTGGTGAGTCCTCCACTCCAAGGGACTCACTACATTGTTGCTGGACTTCATGTAGACACCCAAAGTTATCCCTTTTTACAGCTCTGAATTCTCATACTCAACAATATTCTAGCCTCAGCCTCCCCTGGTAGCAGAGACCACAGACTAGGGACACTATAGCCAGCTTCAAGTTTAATTTTTTCAATCTGGGATTCAAGGCCCTGAATACTATGTCCCTTATTATAATATAACATTATTCATCCTTTATGGTTCAGATGAAATCATGAATCCTGGGTAAATCTTCTAATGATTCCACCCCAAATTAAATTTCTCTCTACTGACTCTACTATTTGAAATTTACCATATTGCTATTTTTATTATTTCATGTGTCTTCAATAAGATTATAAATATTCTTGGGGCAGGGCAAACATTTTATACATTTTTTTGCATTTCCCATAGCACCTATTGCAGTACTTTGTAAATAGCAAGAGCTCTAAATGTTGTTTGAATGAAGGTGTTCTTTATTTTAGGAGGAACTGGATGGTACAATGGAATGAGCAATAAGTTTAGAGTCAGAGGAGTTGGGTTCAAATTCTGTCTCTGATGCTCAATACCTGTGTGCCTGGCATCTATCTGTAAGCTTTAGTTTCCTCATCTCTAAAATGAAGGCATTGGACTGAATGGCCTTTGAGGGTCCTTCCAAACCTAGACCTATGATTCTATAAGATCATGTCTTGCTTGAATGATAGCTCCCACTTACAGAGCACTTTGCAGTTTATATGTGTGATTGAATTTGATCCTTATCCCTTTATCCCCACTTTACAGTTAAGAAAACTGAGGATCAGACAGATCATCCTGAAGTAACTAACAAGTCTGGGAACAGAATTCAAACCTTTTAATTCCTGATCCAAAGCTCTTTCCATGAGACCACAGCTTTTGTGAAAGGTAGATATGTGATCAAGACATCACTAAAAGGCATATTCCTAGGTAGAATATTTTTTTAATTGAACATTTCAATTACTGCTTCATATTGAGGATTCACATTGGAGGAGATTTTGCTTCCACATTTCCCAAAACAAATGGAAAATAACCTTAAAATGCTTTAATTTAGAAGGACTCTCAAAGATGTTTTGTAGTAGCCAGTACAAACATTTTTCCTTTAACAGAAACTCTGAAAAGTCCAATGAGACAAGGAATACTGTGGCAGCACTCAGTAGTTGACCCATCAAACTTAAGTACTTATGAATTTTCTGAGTTCCCTTAAACTATTTAAGCCCTGTATAAAAGACTGAATTGAAATGGGGGTGGGGGGGAGGGCGGAGTATACAGGATGTTTCATAAGAAGACTAGGATGGGTCATTTTTTTTATTGGCCTCTGAACAAGCTCCACTTTTAAGAGAAACAAGAGCCCTGTAGTATCACCTTGAACTAAGTAGCCTTGTTCAAATAGCTTTGAGCTAAGATCTCCCTTCATTTAGTCTGATATTTGACAGTACACAGCACATAGTCTAAACAAGAGAATGATTTGTTGAACATAGGAAGAGTTTAACTTCTGGATTCACATGTACCCAATTACTTAAACAGCTTAATGAGGGAGTGGGAAAGGCTCTATCCCATTTACTAATTTTCCTTTCTATGCAAAAATATGGCAAGAAAAGAATGAAAGAAAAGTTCAGCACTACAATATATACTAAAGTGAAATCTTCTACTTTACTGTAGATTGATGGTATCTGGATCATGATTTAAAGACTATACCAACAAACAAGCATCTTTCAATGTCATCATTTTAAGATACATAAGAGTTTCCTTTTGAAACTTTTTGAAATAAAAGATTCCTGTGAGAATCACTGGGACATTTCCTTTTAATGCAGAAAGAAAAAAGATTGCTTTTCTGAAAATACTTTTTCCATTTTATAAAATAGCACTTGCCTGCCTGTTAGAGAATATTACATCAATTTCCTAAAAGTTTGTTGAAACATTAGATCTGATGAATTAGTAAGAATGCAAACCTCTAAGTAGTCTTTTAAAGATATAGTCTATTCATTCTATATATTAGGCAATACTTGACAAATCAAAATGGCTCCAATCATTACCACACATTTTAAATATTTTCCCAAATAGTGCCTATTCCATTTTATAACAAAATTATTCTGATATTATGATAAATTATCTTTAATTCATTTTTGCTTATTTCCTTTGCAAGATCATTTTTTCAACACTGTAATTACTGCCAGAAAACACTAGGCCTGAGATAATACATAATTTCCAAAGGTCAGAAGACAAGCTTCAAGAACACTTGAACAGGAACTCCTCATTAAGTCCATCAAGTTCATCAGAAGCAAAATATGCCTTTATTCAAACCTCAGAAGATGCAAGAGAGAAACATATGGAAAGCATCGTTTCTAATAGCAACCTGATCACAAGAGTCTTCTCCAATGCCTTCATTCAGCATAAGGAGTAAAATGTTAGTTTTTCTAGGGAAATAGCCCGTGTGCAGTTCCAAAAAGCTAATTAAGGTACTTATCAAAGGTCACTGTTCAATCTTTGGACTGGAACCCATTTTCCCCCCACATACATCACCCATACAGCCTATCTCACAAGTCATCTCTTAGCATTCATTGAGACTACCTGGATGTAAAATACACAGACACAGACACAGGTACATACACAGGTTTGTTTGCTCTGCAGGCTCCATGTAAAAACCAGATGTGTTGTGATAAACGGTCTTTTTTCTTCCCCTATTTGCCGTAGCCCCCACTGTACCTTCCTCTTTCTACCTTTCATAGGAGAACACAATCCATATGCCCTGGGAATGACAATATATAGGAGAAAGTCCAAATCTTCACCCTCCCCCTCCTTTTTTCCCCTTACTCTATCTCATTACAGCTGAGGGTTAATCTTTCAGACTCTCCTCAGATTTACTCAAAAGGAAGTGGGGGGGGGGGAAGGACAGCACTATAGGTGGGATCAATCGGAACTCTGGTGGTGCTTATATCTATATATCTATAGATATAGATAGAAATCTTACACGGACAATTTTTTTTTTTTTTGGCATATTGTCTTCCCCATTAGAATTTAAGCTTCTTGAGGTCCTGGACCGCGGTTTTGCTAATTTGTTTTTGTTTTTCTCTTTTCCTGTTACCACAAGCTCTAAACGCTTAATAAATGAACGCCGGGCGCGTCACATCTGGAGCATGGCCAGACAGTGTTTCATCATCCCACTCCCCTCCTTTAGGACCCTGTACCAGCCGTTGTTCCCAGTCCTATTTCCCACCCCTCACCCCTGAGCCCTCCAGATTTTCTTGGGTGGGCAGCTCCCCATTGAGCACCTTTCACCAGCACATACCTCCTCTCCCTCCCTTACTGAAAGACAGGGAGCCCCCGGGGTCCCAGGGAAATGGCTTGGAAATGGCGTGGGGGTTAGGGGAAAGGGGGAAGGAGGAAGTCAGCAGAGAATAGGAGGAGGGAGAGAAAGGGGCAACATCCCTACCAGGCTCGTGTTCCCCGGGGTTGTCGGACAGCTCGATCACCAGCAGCTCTCGGCCCTCGAAGCTGCGGCCGACCGTGTAGATCCTGCTGACCGACGGGCACTGAAGCCACACCGACACCAGCGCCTCCCGCAGCTCCGGGTAGCGGTGGTACTCGAAGGAGATGCCGTCCTCCTGGTGCAGCCGCCGCCGCCGCCGCATCCCCGCCGCCCCGGGCTCTCCAGCAGCTGCCGCCGAACCCAGCAGCCAGGAGCAGGCAGTGAGCACGGCGCCCAGCGCCAGCAGTGTGCAGCTACCCATCCGGCCCATCTTTCGACTCCCCTAGGTTTCCGACTAGCCTGGAGCTGCCTAGTGCCACACTCTCCTAGCCCAGTGCTTCGCTGGGTTGCAGATGCTGTGCCCGGCTGCGCTCCGGTTCCGCGACGTTTGTTGTCCAAAGCGGACTCTTTTGTGTCTGTCTGTCTGTCTGTCTGTCTGTCTGTCTGTCTGTCTGTCTCTGTCTGTCTGTCTGTCTGTCTGTCTGTCTCTCTCTCTCTCTCTCTCTCTCTCTCTCTCTCTCTCTCTCTCCCTCTCTCCTCCCCTCCTCCCTGCGCCTGCCTTGCTCTGGGCTCTGGCCGGCTTGGCTGCGCTTTTTTTTTTCTTTCAAAAACTGACCGGCTGTGCCCTCCAGCCAAGCAGCGCCCTCTCTCTTCACCTTCCCCAGCTGAGTGTCAGCCCCCTGAGCTGGGTCCACCCAGAGGAAGGAGGCGAGCCAGATGCTCTGCAGGCTGCACTATTCCGTGCTGCGCCAAGGGGAGACGCAGGAGATACCATTGCGGGCTGGTGTGAGTGGAGAAGGGAGGGAAAAGGGGAGGGGGGAAGGGGAGAGTGGAAGAAGCAGACACTCAGACACAGATTGGGAGGGGGATAAAGAATGGATCTTCTGGGCTAGAGGGTGTAAGAGTGTGCGTGTGTGCTTCTTTGTTGGCTCAGACCCACGTCAAAAGCCAAATGCTGCAGAATCCCAAGTGAACAAACTGATGGGCTGGGAGAGGCTCAGTTCTTAAAACTCATGGTTAGGAACCCTGGTGTCTTAAGACACGACCAAGAACCTTAATATTAACTGAGAGGGTAAGGAAGATTCTATGATGCCTTTTAAATTGAGCTCCATCCTGACCCACACAGGTTTCCATCTTTATGGAGCAACAATGACCGAATATTCCAGAAAGAAAGGCACAGAAAAAAATTTGAAAATGACTATCTTTGTAGTTATGTGGATATATTATTAGTTTCTTAGTGATGCTTCATAGAAGGTAGCATTATTTTAACCCACAGCACACACACCAATTTTCTGAAAGAGTCTGGGAGACTGAACTAAGGTCCTTCTAGACTTAGACAAAAGCTTTAACCCAATGCCAAACTAAATCCTGTTTTGAAAATAAAACTCTGATAACAAATGAAACCTCATGTGGCTTTATAAAAGGTATTGCTAAAGCAACAGAGTTTTACTTAAATATCTAAGCACTCCATATTTTTACAGGATTTATATTTTGTCAAATTATCTGGCAGAGTGTAAAAGTGGAAACCCAGTGTGTCGAAAGTTTTAAGAAAGGGAATAGGGACTAAACCTCTGATTTCATTGGCATAGGGAACTCCCTGTGCCAATGTAGGTTAGTACCCTCTCTGCAATTTAGAGATTTGGGGAGAGGAGAGGACAGTGAAAAAATAACAGCAGTTGGAATTGAAGTCAAGTCCTCTGAATCCAAATTCAGTACTTGTTTCATGGCACTTTCTATAATATCTCTCCCTCTCGCTCTCTCTGTGTGAGTATATATATATATACATATATATGTATACATATATGAAAGTTACTTCAGAGTGGACATATATAGTACATATGTATATATATATATATATGTATATATATACTCTGAAGTAACTTCCAACTCTATAATCAAATAAGATAGTGCCCATTATTTTTTTTTAATGATGATAATACCGTATGCGGCCGCTAGGTGGCGGCCGTGAGTAGAATACCACTCCTGGAGTAAGGAGGATCTAAGTTCAAATATGGCCTTAGACACTTACTTAACACTTACTAGTTGTATGATCTTAGGCAAGTCACTTAACACCAATTGCCCTGCCTTCCCCCTTCCAAAAAGACAAAAAACAAACAATGATGATAATACCCAGATTTTTATTCCCTTTTACAGAACAGAATTGAGAAAAGTGTAGTAACTTGCCCTCTGTAGGGCAGCTCGTCAGAAGTCAGAGGCAAAGTCTTCTAAGTCCAAATTAAGTGCTCTTTCTTCTAAACCACATTGCATTTTTTCAAGCTAAATGAAGACCCCCCCCCATCTTATTACACTGCATAACTTGTGTGCATCACACTGAATACAATTTTTTCACTTGGAAAAACATCAAAATATTTCAATGATGTCATTGGACCTAAAAAAAAGATCAGAAAATTTCCCCCTATGGTGCTGCCGGCTAAAAACTCATTTGACTCTCTTATTACCCAAGGTGGTCAGGATTTCTTTTCTTTTTCTTTTCTTTTTTCAGATGTAGGGAATATTTTGGCATAATAGAGACATGCCACTTCAAATGAACTTGGATCTAGATGTATCACTTGTCAGTGTGATCCCAGCTATGTATTTTCCACTATGAAAAGTCTGTATTTGCCTACATAGTCCAAAGGTTTTATACCAAAGCTATAATTATATTTCTAAAAGCAAACCAAGCCCAGCAACCTCTAAGCACACTGGGAAAAGAAACCAATTAGTTGAAACCAAAGCCTTCAGAAGTAGAAAGTTAACTGTTTCATGTCAGTAACCCAAAGCAACCCCATTCATTTTGTGGATAGGCAAGGTGGATGCACAATAACATATATAAGAAACATTCTTTATGGTTCTTTGATATTCCTTTCTGAGGTGGCCTTCTACTTTAACAAAGTTATGCTTTTCTATTCCTCTCCAAATATACGTTGTATGAGACTTTGAAAATTGATGTTAAAGTTTTCTTTTAACCCTTGTTCATATAAGTTTGACATAGCTTATTAAATAATACTATCTATGCCACATACACCAAGTTCAAAGCAATAGCACTAAAGAAGGAGTTTCAGCTCAATGCCTGAGTTCTCAGCCTATTCTAGACGTCATTAAGGAGCCATCCTTAATTTCACCAGATTAATTTCACCATATTGACAAGTCTCTTGACTAATACTGATTGAAGGAAACCAATTATTTACTTAAATACATCCTAAGGACTTACCTGAGGATGATATAAGCAAAGTAAGTTGACCAGGGTTACACAGCTAGTAAGCAGTATACTGGGTAGGTGGTAATTTTTTTTTAAATTAAGGACACTGTGATTTGATTGGTATAGGAAATTCTTCTACCTATGCAGATTGGTGCCTTTTGTGCAACTTAAGATCATAGGAGAAAAAATCTGGAGCTGAAAGGGAGCTCAAAGGTCACCTAGACCAACTTCCTCATTTTACAGATGATGCCTGATAATCTTCCATAATTACCTGGAACATTCAAAGGTTAAGTGACTTACCCAAGGTCACATAGCCTCTGAATCCTGAAGGTCCAACTACTTATTTTACAGATAAAAAAAATGAGACCTATAAAGATTAAGTAATTTGTCCAAGGTCATATAGCTATTAAGCATCTGAGGTAGGATTTGAACCCAGGCCTTCCTGATTCCAAGCCTAGTGCTCTGTCTACTACAAGTGATGGGCTAGCAATATTTAGAAACTGAATTTAATAAAAATTCTACAATATTATTTGAGGAAATGCACAACAAACACAAACAATTATGACATATGGACAAAGCTAGAAAATATACTATATAAATACATAAAGTGATTTTTTAAAAACAACCACAGATTAGAGTTGGAAAGGACCTTAGAAGCCATATAGAAGACCTTTATTTAATAGATGAGAAAACCAAGACCCAGGATTAAAGTAAGGGTAAATGCTTTTGGTAACTTCACATATGCCTCCCAACTAAGCACCAGCCTAACTAAGTTTGGAGAGTTTTGTCACCCCATTGTTTACAGGCAATTCTAGAAGACCATCTGCTATGTGTTAGGTGCAGCCTACCTCAGTGGAAGGAATACCCACACCAACAAAATCACAGATTCTTGAAATGCAAATTTTTTATACTTTGATAAGTACGCGTGCATGTGTGTGTATATGTGTGTGTGTGTGATTCTGCACCCTAAATCTATCACCTTTCTCTCAAGAAGGGGATAGTGGAATATGAGTCATCATCAGTCATCCAGAATCATGGATAGTCCTTGTATTGACCATAGTTCTTAACAGTTTTCAAAGCTATTTTTCTTTCATTCTTTATCAGTTTATAAGTCTTCAAAATTGTTCATCTTCTATAATTTAGATGTTATATTATAAATTGTTCTTCTGTTTCTGCTTACTTCATTCTGCATCCATACAAATAAGTCTTTCCATATCTCTATGAAATCATGTTTCCTCATTCCTTACAGCAGAATATTTCATCACATTCATATATCACAACTTTTCAGTCATTCTTCAGTTGACAGACAATTCTTTAATTTCTATCTTTTGCCACCACAAAAAGAGCTGCTAGAGATATTTTTGTATGTAAACAATCTTTTCCTATTTCTTTGATTTCTTTTGTATTCTGGCCTGGCAGTGGTATAGCTTAGGATAAAGGGCACAAATTGTTCAGTAACTTTTGTATAAATTCAAAATTGCTTTCCAGGATGGTTATACCCATTCTTAGGTCCACTGACAGACAGTACATCAATATACCTGTTTCCTGTTTACCCAGTCCCTCCAACATTTATCATTTTCCTTTTTTGTCATCTTTGACAATCTAATGGGCCTAATGTAGAATTTCAGAATTGCCTTTTTTTTTTAAAAAAAAAAAAGCAATTGGGGTTAAGTAACTTGCTCAAGGTTACACAGCCAGTTATTTCTGGGTGGGTGCTAAGTATCTGAGCCTGGATTCGATCCCCAGGTCGTCCCGACACTGGCCCCAGAGGTGCTCTTGCTCACTGTGCTACCTTGGATGCCCCTCAGAATTGCTTTTAAGTGCATTTTTCTAATTGGTAGTGATTTGGAGCATTTTTTCATAGTTTGAGTTTTTACCTTGAGAATTAGGTATTCACATCCTTAGACGATTTGTCAATTGCAGAATAGTTTATTCTTATCAATTTGTAGCAATTCTTGCATATTATGGAAATAAGACCTTTATAAGAAAAACTTGCAATAAAGATTATTCCCAATTAATTATTTCCCTTTTACTCTTCACTTTATTGTATTTGCCTATGAATTTTTCTAAATTTATGTGATCAAAATTATCCATTTTATCATCTGTGATCCTCTCTCTCCTTTATATGGTCATAAATTTTTATTCTATCCATTAATCAGCTAGGTAATTTTTTCTCTGTTTCTCTAAATTGTTTATGATATGGCTTTTTATATTTAAGTCACACATTCATTTGGAGTTTATCTTTGTATAATGTGTGAAGTGTTGATCTAAATCTAATTTCCTTATTGCTATCCAATTTTCTTAGCAGTTTTTTTTTGTCAAATGGTGAGTTCTTAAACAGTAGCTGAAGTGTTTGTGTTTACCAAATTCTAGGGTACTAGATAGATGTACTATTCTATGTACATAATCTGTTTAACTGATCAGGCTCTTTTTTAACTAGTACCAAATTATTTCCAGAATTACCACTCTATGATATGGTTTGTCATCTACCACTTCTAGATCCCCTTAATTCTCATTTCTTTTAACTATTTCCCATCAGAATCTGGATTTTTTCTGCCTCTATAGGAAGTTCATTATTATTTTTTCTAATTCTATAAATTAATCACTGGGTAGTTTAATTGTTATGATATTGAATAAGTAAATAAACTTGGTAAATATTATCACTTTTATTATATTGACTCAGCCTACCCATAAGAAATTATTTTTTATTAATTAAATCTGTTTTTGTTTCTATAAACACTAGTTTGTACTTGTATTTATATAACTTTTGTGTTTATATAAATAGGTAGACACTGAAGTATTTAACACGTTCTGTAGTTATTTTAAATGTAACTTCTTTTTTCTACCTCTTCCTGCTTGATTTCATTGGTATTACATAAAAAGCCTGATAGTTTGTGTAGATTTATGTTATATACTGCAAGTGTGTTAACGTTATTAATTGTTTCTATTCATTTTTAGTTTACTCTTTAAGGTTCTTTAAATGTACCATTATTTCATCTGCAAAAAAAAAATGATAATTTTGCTTCTTTTATTTTTTTAACTTATACTTATTCAAACCTCAATCTTTTTTCTTGTCTTAATGCTATAGCCTACATTTCTAGAATTCTGTCAAATAAAAGTGGTAACAGTGAACATCCTTGTTTCACCTCTGATTTTCCTGGAAAGTATTCTAGTTTATCTTTATTACACATAATAGTAGCTCTTTGTTTTAGATACATACTATTTATCATTTTGGGGAAAAGACTACTTGTTTCCATGTTTTCCAGTGTTTTAAACAGATGAATAGTCTATTTTGTCAAAAGACTTCATGCATCTATTGATATGATATGACTTTTGTACTTTTTGTTACTAAGATGGTTAAGTTTGTAGTTTCCCTAATATTAAGTCAGCCCAATATTCTTCATATAAATCCAACCTGGTCATCATATATTTAATATTTGTGATATGTTGTTTTAACCTCTTTGCTAATATTTCAGTTAAAAAATTTCCATCACTTTTTGCAAAAATAAAGTCAGATCTATATAATTGGAACAATACTAGCTGCTCATGGGTAGGTTGAGCCAACATAATAAAAATGACAATTCTACCTAAATTAATTTATTTATTCAGTGCCATACTAATCAAACTAACAAAAATTCATATTATAGAGCTAGAAAAAATAAGAACAAAATTCATCCAAAAGAACAAAAGGTCCAGAATATCAAGGGAATTAATGGGAAAAAAAATGCTATGGAAGGTGGCCTAGCCATGCCAGATCTTAAATTGTTTTATAAAACAACAATCATCAAAATTACTTGGTACTGGCTAAGAAATAGAGTAGTGGATCAGTGGAATAGGTTAGGTATACAAGACACAACAGTCAATGACTATAGTAATCTACTATTTAATAAACCCAAAAACCCAAGCTTCTGGGATAAGAACTCATTATTTGACAGAAACTGCTGGGAAGAGGGCAGCTAGGTGGTGCAATGAGTAAAGCACCGGCCCCGGAGTCAGTAGAACCAGAGTTCAGTTCCGGCCTCAGACACTTAACACCCACACAAAAATACTAGCTGTGTAACCTTGTTCAAGTTACTTAACCCCAACTGCCCTCCAAAAGGCAAAAAAAAAGAAGGAAGGAAGGAAGGAAGGAAGGAAGGAAGGAAGGAA
>NW_027185655.1:86857757-86857888 GCF_028583685.1 Petaurus breviceps papuanus | reverse complement strand
AAAGAAAGAAAGAAAGAAAGAAAGAAAGAAAGAAAAAAAGAAAGAAAGAAAGAAAGAAAGAAAGAAAGAAAGAAAGAAAGAAAGAAAGAAAGAAAGAAAGAAAGAAAGAAAGAAAGAAAGAAAGAAAGAAA
>NW_027185655.1:86796170-86857747 GCF_028583685.1 Petaurus breviceps papuanus | reverse complement strand
AAAGAAAGAAAGAAAGAAAGAAAGAAAGAAAGAAAGAAAGAAAGAAACTGCTGGGAAAACTGAAAAATAGCATGACAGAAACTAGGCATTAAGCCAATGTCTTACACCATATAACAAAATAAAGTCAAAATAGGTACATGATTTAGATATAAAGATATATATGATACTATAAGCAAACGGGGAGAGCAAGGAATAGTTTACCTATCAGATTTATGGAGAAGAATTCATGGTCAAACAAGAGATAGACAACATTGCAAAACATAAAATGGATAATTTTTATTACATTGAATTGAAAAGGTTTTGTACAAAATCAGTGCAACCAAGATTAGGAGGGAAGCAGAAAACTGGAAAAGAATTTTTACAACCAGTGTCTCTCATAAAAGTCCTCATTTCTAAAATATATAGAGAACTGAGTCAAATTTTTAAGAATACAAGTCATTCTCCAATTGATAAATGATCAAAGGATATGAACAGGCAGTTTTCAGTGGAATGAATTAAAGATATCTATAGTCATATGAAAAAATGCTCAGGTCAGCTAGGAGTCAGGAGGACCTGAGTTCAAATGTGACCTCTGACACATGACACACTTCCTAGCTGTGTGACTTTGGCCAAATCACTTAACCCTAATTGACTTGTCTTCCCCACTCCAAAAAAATGCTCTTAATCACTATTGATTAGAGAAATACAAATCAAAACAACCCTGAGGTACCACATCACACTGACTGGCTAACATGACAAAACAAGAAAATGATAAATGCTAGAGATGTGGGAAAATTGGAACACTAATGCATTGTTGATGGAGTTGTGAACTGATTATAACCATTCTGGAGAACAATTTGGAACGATGCACAAAAATGTGCAAACCAAGGGAATGAATCTGGAATTCAATGTTTTAAAATCAAATGTTATATATATATATATATATATATATATATATACACTATTATCAATATTATTTTACATGTAAATGGGAAATAAGATATACAGGCACTGGGGCATAGAGATCCACCGTGCCCTACTGGAAAGTTTGAGGGGGTATGGGAGAAGATATGAGAGAGAGCAGATTGGAGGAGGGGATATCCAGTGGGATTGCTATTTTGGAGTAGTGTCGGAGAAAAACGGGGAGAAAATTTGTAACTCAAAATCTTGTGGAAATGAACGATGTAAACTAGAAGTTAATAAAGCATTTAATTTTTTAAAATGTGCAAACCCTTTGACCCAGCAATAGCACTTCTAGGTCTGTATCCTAAAGAGATCATACAAGTGGAAAAAGGATCCACATGTACAAAAATATTTATAGCAGCTCTTTTGGTGATGGCAAAGAATTGAAAATTGAAGGGATGCCTATCAGTTGTGGAATGGATGAACAAGTTGTGGTATATTAATGTAATGGAATATTTTTATGCTATAAGAAATGATAAGCAGAAAGACTTCAGAAAAACTTGGAAAGACTTGAATGAACTGATTCTAAGTGAAGTGAGCAGAACCAGGAGAACATGGTACACATGGTACCTAAGACAACTCCAAAAGAGTCATGATGGAAAATGCTGTCCACATCCAGAAAAAGAACTGTGGAGTCTTAATGTAGATGAAAGCATATTATTTGCACTCTCTGTCTCTGTCTTTCTCTCTTGTGTGTTTTTTCTTTCTTGTGGTTTCTCCCATTGATTCTAATTCTTCTTTACAACATGACTAATGTGAAAATAGGTTTAATATGAATGTATATGCTGAGTCTATATCAATTTACACATCATCTTGGGATGGGGGAGGCGAGACATGGGGAGAAAATTTGGAATTCCAAATCTTATGGAAGTGATTCTTGAAAACAAAAAGTAAAGAAATAATTTTTAAAAAATTTCCATCAGTGTCCATTAGGGATATTGACCTATAGTTTTCTTTTTCTATTTTAACTCTTCCTGGTTTATATTTTTGTCACACAAAGATTTTTGTAGGATCCCTTCTTTTGCTTTGTTGTGAATAATTTATATAGTAATAGAATTACCTGTTCTTTGAATGTTTAATAGAATTCATTTATGAATCCATCTAGTCTTGAAGGTTTTTCTTTGGAAGTCCATTTCTGGTTTGTTTGATTTCTTGGAAATTATGTTTTTTAGATTCTCTATTTCTTGTTCTGTTTCTGACTTTTTATTTTTAGTATCTTATATTTTTATAAATTCACTTATTTCATTTAAGTTGTCAAGTTTATTGGCATATAATTGGGTGAAATTTTTTCCAATAGTATCCTTTATATAGTCTGTATTTGTTGTGAATTCTTTATAATTTTTTATCCTAGTAATTTGATTTTTCTTTTTATTCCTTTTAATCAAATTTGTTAATGGTTTTTCTGTTGTTTTCCCCCATGAAAAAGCTACAAATTTTTAAAAATCGAATTATTGTTTTTTTTAAATTTTCATTATCAATCTCTTTGAGTTTTATAATTTCTAATTTGGGGTTTAATTAGGATTTTTTAATTTGTTGATTTTCTAGCATTCTAATTTCGTTCCTAGTTTATGGAAGTGTTTAGAAATATTCTTTTTTTTTTTTTTGCTTTTGTTTTTACCTCATTTCAATGTATTTATCTCATTTTTCAATATGTTCCCTCTATCCCATGAAATGCCATCCTTTTTAACAAAGGAAAAAGAAAAAAAAACAGTTCAGCAAAATTAATCAACACATCACCCAAATCTAACATTCTAAAGGGAGTCCCATACTCAGCCCCCATTATTGCAAAGGAAGGACATGCTCTTATCTTAATTCCACATTAAGTTTAGTTTTATTTTGTTCTTTCCATTCACTGTTTTAGCCACTGCATATATTTTCCTGGTTCTGCTCAGGGAAAAGGGAATAAAGATAAGATAGATTTTATGTGCCAGCCATTGGGTGAAAATCTTTATAAATATTATCTCTTTTGGTCCTCACAACTACCCCGCAAGGTAAACAAAGAGGGACTTGCCCAGTCACACTGCTAGTGTCTGGAGCTGGATTTGAACTCAAGTCTTCCTGATTCCAGGTCCAGCATGCTATCTCTACTGCACATCTCACTGCTGACTTCACTTTGCATCATTTCCTCTGCTTTCTCATGTTACTATATATTCCATTTACATTCATATATCACAATTTGTTTAGCCACCCCTAACAAATAAACATCTAATTTGTTTCCCATTCTTCGCTACTACAAAAATGTTTTGGTGTTTATAAGGCCTTTCTTTTTATGACTGACCTTCTTGGGATATGTATCTAGCAGTAAGATATGGACACTTCAGTTGACTGGGCAATAATCAAGCAAATTATGGTATATAAATCTATCAGATCCTTCTGAGAGGCAGCATGGCATATAGGACAGACCCAGCAGAATAAGGACAGGCCTCAGAGAGGAGTGAGCAGGAGCAGGAGCAGGATTCAAGTTTCTCCCACACAAACTAGCTGTGACCCTGGAGGAATCACAATTTCTTTCAGTACCCAAGGCTACTAGTCACTAAGACCAAAAGATACTAACAGTTAAAGATCTACATTAGTAGGGTTTCCTACACTGATGAAATCACTGGTCTGGAAACTAAGAAATAAAAAAAATATAGCTTAAGGAAAATCTAGAGCAAAGTAAGAACCAGAACCATTTACTTGACTACTGAATGTGGAAGACCAGGATTGACACAGTTGCTCTACTGGCAAAACTTTTTTGTTACAAGAGGGAAGAGCATATAAAGAAATGATTGTGATGCAAAAAAGGACACTAATTACAAACTGGGGGGAAAAAGGATATTTCACCAGGCAAGAAATTCGTATGGCCTGCATAATAATTGATCATGTATCCCATATTAAAAAATTTTGGACATGCCCGCACTATTTAAATAGAGCAGGTGATATTATTGCTGAGGTAGTTTACACTAAATGCAAAACAGTCAAATTAGGATTTATTACACAAAAGTTCACACTATTATGCAGAGCTACACAAAATCCAAAACCAAAGTTTGGTAGCCCTCCTATAGCTACAGACTGGTACTTCACAAGCCCAAAGACTTTTCCTATGCCAATTTAATCCTCCTCTCACTCTGGAGTGGGCTCTTCACATTCTTTGACAACCACAAGTGTCCTTTGTTCAGAGTTATAAATACTCACATTTTCAGCGTCACCGGCTAGCTAACCAGTCAATTCTATGGGGGGCAAAGGCTCTTTGACACAAGTTTTTATGCCTGGGAGGCTTCTCCGCCTCCGAGCAGCCAGCTCAGTCTTCTGAACCAGCTCCACATCCCGATGATGAGTCACAAAGCTAAGCACAGATCCGGGCAGCTGGCTCCCAACTCGGCCCACCCTGCCCGCTCTGTGAATATAGTCCTGCAAAGTTGGCGGAAAGTCGTAATTGATAACCAGATCCACCCTAGTACTGTCCAGGCCCCGGGAAGCGATGTCCGTGCACAGGAGGACGTCCCTGACGCCACTCTGGAAGGCTTGGAAGATGCCCGCCCTCATGCTGGCTGGCATCTGACCCTGAAGCCTCAGGTGCTGGACCTTGTGGTCGTCCAGGATGTAGCCCAGCCAGTTCACGGTGCTGGAGGTGTTGCAGAAGACCAGCACCGCACCAGAAGAGCCAGGCTCGCCTTCCCCATGCTGCTTGAGGGTCTGTATCAGCTCGGTGACCTTCTCACTGCCCTTGAGCCTCAGGAACCTCTGCCTGACATGAGGCATGAGGCAGTGCAGCCTGGGGCTGGTGATGGTGGTGAGGGAGCCCAGGTCCGTGACTTTGCTCAGCAGCTCTCCCACTCCCTCGGGGAACGTGGCGCCCATCAGCACCAGCTGGGCCTTAGGGTTGAAGGGGTCCTCCAGCTCCAACCGGTGTTCGGCCACGGGGCTCTTGGCCAGTATATATTCCACCAGCTCCAGGAAGCTCTCAGGAAGGTGTCCGCTTCGTCCAGCACCACGAAGCAGAGCTGCTCCAGGCTCAGCAGGCGCTGCTTCAGCGCCTTCCACAGGGCCCCCGGCGTGGCCACCAGCATATCGGGGGGGGGGGGGGGGGGGGAGGTCCAGGGAGAGCTGCCGCCGGACGCTGCCCATGCCCCGGCCGCCGCCGATTTCCCGCACGTGCAGCTCCAGGGCCCGGCCCAGCGGCCCCGCCACAGCCCGCACCTGCTCGGCCAGCTCTCAAGAGGGCACCAGCACAAAGGCTCTGGGCGCGGGCAGGAAGGCCACCAGCCTGGGCCGGCTCAGTAGGCGCTGCAGCAGGGGCAGCACATAGCTCAGGGTCTTGCCGCTGCCAGTCTCAGCCGCGCAGAGCAGGTGGCAGCCACGGAGCAGAGGGGGCACCGCTTGTAGCTGCACCCACGTGGGCCGCACCAAGGCAGAAGCGGCCTGCTGCAGGGCCTCCAGCACACGGGGCTGCAGGCCCAGGGCGGCGAAGCCAGCCCCAGCCTCCTGCTCGTGCTCTGCCGCTACCTCGGCCCGGGCTGAGGCCGGCAGCGCGGGCGCCCTGCGGTGCTTGCGCTCGATGGAGAAATGGTCGCCCCGTGAGCGCTGGTGCTTCCAGCTGCGAGAGGCCAGCGGCGCGCGCTCCCAGCGGCCTAGCGTCAGACGCGCCGGCTGGCTGAATTCGGGCCGCCGCGCCGCGATCAGCAGCGGCCTGGGCCGCTGCACCGCCGCCCGCGGCGCGGGCCTGCTTCGGGCCCTGGCCTCGCGCCGCAGCTGCAAAGGCCGCAGGACGCGGATCACAGGCAGTGGCTCCTGGGGCCCTTCCGAGGCCAGGCCCCGGCAGGGCCCACCTGGCCCCAGAAGGAGGAGCACCAACAGGCGCGGTGGAGCCCTGAGAGCCTAGAAATATTCTTTAGAAGCTTTTCCTCCTTAATCTCTCTAATCTTCACTCAGTATCTACTGGTTCTTTCCCTGTGACCTACAGACATACCCACATCTCCCCAATCCTGAAAAATCATTCACCAAACCTTACCATCTCCTCAAGCTATCCTCCTATATCTCTTCTCCCTTTCTTAGACAAACTCCAAGAAAAAAAGTCTCTATTTCTTCTATTTCCTCTCCTCTCACTCACTTCTCAATCCTTTGAAAATGAGTTTCAAACCTTATCGTTCAAATGAAATTGTTCTCTCCAAAATTAGCAATGATTTCAATCACCGTATCTGTTAACCTTTCTAAATTTTCATACTGGACTTCTCTGATATTCTTGACCAAATTCCTCTTGGATATACACTTAGTTCTGGGTTTTTGTGACCCTACTCTCTCCTGGTTCTTCTACCTGCCTGACCATTCCGTCTCAGTTTCCTTTGCTGGCTCATCATCTATATCATGCTCTCTAGTTTTAAGTGCACAAATCTCTTTCCTAGGTCTTCTCTTTTCTCTCTATACTTTCTCACTTGGTGTCCCTATTAACTTCCATGGGTTTCATTACCATCTTTATGTTGATGACTATATACATGACATATATATGAACATAAATGTGTGTATGTATATATGACATCCATACATTCAGCACTAGTCTTCTTTTAGAGACTCTAGTGCCACATTAGTATATCTCATGGGCACTTCAAACTTATCATGTCCAAAACAGAATTCAGCATCTCCCAAACCTTCCCCTATTCTAAATTTCCCTTGTGGGAAAACTATCTTACTTCCAGACTCTCAGATTTGAAACCTTGCTATCATCCTCAATTCCTCACTTTCCATTACCCCAAGTATCTTATCAGTTGCCAAGTTCTGTCAATTCTCACATCTCTCATATCCATTCTTTTTTCACTCTACAATAACAGCCATCATCTTAGTTCAAATCCTCTTCAGTTCTCACCAGGGTTATTCTATTGGCCTCCTAATTGTTCTTCCTGAATCAAATTTCTCTTCACTCCAATTCATCCTCTATTTAGCTACCAAAGTGATTTTCCTGAAACACAGGTCATTCCCCTACTCAACCAACTCCAGTGGCTTTCTATTACTTTTACAATAAACCATAAATTCCTAAATTTGGCTTTTATAGCCATTCACAACCACACCTCAATCTACCTTTCCCATCAACTTTTTTTTTTTTAAAGCAATCAGGGTTAAGTAACTTGCTCAAGATTACACGGCCAGGTGTTTCTGGGTGGGTGCTAAGTGTCTGAGCCTGGGATTCGATCTCCAGGTCTTCTCAACACTGGAGCCGGTGCTCTTACTCTCTGTGCTACCTGGCCACTCCTCCTGTCAACTCTTACATTACTCTCTTTCCTTACCAGCTAAACTGGTCTCCATTACTCATCCCTATACATTTGTACTGGCTGTTCCCAGTGATTGAAATGTATTGTCTTTGAAAAAAAAATCGGCTATTTGTTATTACTTTGATTTATTTTTAGTTTGATTATAGGACTAGGCTCCCTTCTGTAGGAAGAGCTAGCCATACTAACACAGATAAATCTCAAATCTAGGTTACCTATAGATTCAGTGAATAGATAGATTGAGAACTTTATCATTTAGTAGCAGATAATTTAGAAGAATAAAATAATCATAAGATTATAAGGTTTTTCAAAATGTTAAATTTCCCTTTAGAGCAGAAATCAGGGTTGATTAGAGGTTAAATTCACCTGGAAAAAAGTTAGCCACAGGTTAAGCCCCCACTCTTTTTTTTTTTAATCTATGTTAATGTAATGAACTCTTCTAAGGAAGATGGGCGGTGAGGTGGTACCTGCTAACCACTGACCACAAGTTCCTCTTTCCCAGTACACTTTCTGGTTACAAAAGGTACCACCTGGAGGGTAGGACTTCTGGCATAGGATTAAGAAAGTCTGAAAGAAGCTAACTAGTCAGGTAACCTACCTTGTCCAATTGAATTATGTTCAAAACAAATTTCTGTCACTTTTTTATTCCTCTTTTTTGTTATAAAAACCATGTCCATAAATCATTCCTTGTCTTTGACCTCTGAGAAGTCAGGTGACCTGATCCAGTATAGAAATGATAGCTTTGCAAATTAAGTAATAGATGACATGGGTAAATGAACAGTTTCCTTTTATTTCAGATAATCAATTTTAACATCTTCACCTTTACCTCACAGACTCCCTTACTTTCAACCTAAACTTCTCCCTAAAGCCTTTCCTAACTCCCCTAGCTACTAGTTGTCTCCCTTGCAAAACTACCTTCTATCTGGTAAGATAAGAAAGTAAGCATTTATCAAACATCTAGTATATACCAGACACTGTGCTAAGCATCTCACAATATTATCTCATTTGAGCCTCACAACAACCTTGGGAGATAGGTACTATTATTATCCCCATTTTGCAGTTGAAGAAACTGAGGCAGACAGAAGTTAAATGACTTGCTCAGGGTCATATGGCTAGTAAGTATCTGAGATACTTATATTTGAACTCAAATCTTCCTAATTCCAAACCTAGAGCTCTATCCACTGAGCCAGTTAGCTGTTCCCGTTTATTTTTGTATTATTATAGTACATACTTCATATTTACATGTTGCCATTGAAGGCAGAGACTGTTCCATTTTACATCCCTAGCACAGCCTAGCATAAAAAATGTAACACAGCAGGTGCTTAATAAATGCTTGTTGTCTGATAGATCAAGCCAACACTAGCTTAACTATCAGGAAAGCAGCAGGAAAAAAAAAAGATAGAATTCATGAGGTGAAATGCAAGTTGAGTCATCCACATGCCCATGTCACAGAACCCACATACCCCTTGTACAGTTCCATAATTTTGTCTCAAAGTCTGTAGCCACAGCCACAACTAGGAAAGGGCACAAACAGGTTTTGTCCCCCAGGAAATGAATAAAGGGTGTTGACAGCACTCAGAGCTAAGCTTAGCATCTAGTTGGTAAGAATAATCGGTTAAAATAGGAAGCTACCAGATGGTACATTGTATCCCACATGAATTCTTTCCTGATCACCTTACCCTAACCCTGCTTTCATGCTGCTTTCCCTGGGCACATTTTGTGCTAATTTTTCCACATGGAAAAATCACCAATGTGATCTTTGGTAAGAGTATCCACATTAAGAACATTTATTCCGAATCTTCTAATTCACAACCCATATCTCCCCTTTAATGGAAATTAGTCACTGAACTAGTGCCATATGTTATATATTATCCATAGTGTTATATCTTTCAATTTAAGAAGCAACCCTAAATCAAGCTTCAATCTAAACCTAAACCAAGCTTCAATCTAAAGATATTGTGATACACAAGGTGACCT
The DNA here is from genome assembly GCF_028583685.1 of Petaurus breviceps papuanus. NCBI lineage: Eukaryota > Metazoa > Chordata > Mammalia > Diprotodontia > Petauridae > Petaurus > Petaurus breviceps. Next base: position 86,848,589 of record NW_027185655.1, on the reverse strand, counting down.
TTGAGTAGCAGTTTAGTAGCAATTTTTCCCCAATTGCATGTAAAAACATTTTTTAACATTCTTTTTTTTAAGTTTTGAGTTCCAAAACTCTCTCTCCTTCCCTCCACCCCTCCCTGAAATGAAAAGCCATCATATAATTTATACAAAATTAATGGTTTGAAGGAATCTTTGGGAAATAAATTGAAAGGATAATTCCATCTCCCCATAGAGCTACACCAGGGAAGCAGCATCAGAATTCTGGAAAGTTAGATTGCCATGAGGGCATGACAAACCTTCAAGGAAATCTATAGGGTCTCTATAGATCATAAAGATCCTAAATAAGGTTGAAAAGAGAAGTTGAAGTATATAAGAACTATATGGCCAGCTGGAAGTGGAGGGGGGGCGGCGTATTTCTCAGAAAAACTCAGCCAAATCCCTTTTTAGTGAAATTTATTTTAATTTGTTTGATTTAGTTTTGTACTGGGGATCTAACCCAGGTACCAGGAGAGCAGTATGAGAGATAAGGAGCAATATTTTCTCTAGCAAGTGGGTTAGCAGCTTGGAGAAGGCGATCTCTAGGGTCAGCTTCTTATTCTGAAATTATCAATGTTACCAAGTTTAGAGAAGTGAGGCCCTTCTGCTCCACCTCTTTCCCCATATCATATCATATGTATATTTGTAACATGTAACTTTAAAGATTTGGTTTTAAATAAACACCCTTGAGGTTGTATATTCAGATAAATGATGGCCATCAAAATACTTACTCTAACAATTTTGTCATTCCCTAAAATGTTTTTGTATCTAACTCTTCTTTGGAACCATCTTCATAACCGGTCTGCGAATCACATACCTAAATCAGAACTGTTACTTTACTTTTTGTTCCTTTATTTTTTTAAATTGTTTTTGGAAAATTCTAATATTAACAAACACCAAATAAAATGAGTACTTCCATAAACACAGTAGAACACAAAAAAGTAGATTGTACACAAAACTGCAAATTTCTATTATGTATAGTTTGGGTTTTTTTTAAGTATATAATAAATTCAACACACAACTCTTAAAGCTACCCTGCTTATCTGTGATTACATCTGACCTTTCAGTTTTCATTTAAAAAATGCTTCACATATTTTTTCACTTTATTTTTCTTGCCTTTTTTGTTTTGTTAGTTTGGGATTTTGTTTGTTTGGTTTGGTTTTTTGCAATACAGCTAATATGTTTTAAATGAATTCACATGTACAATGGGTACCGTTTTACTTGTCTTCTCAATGGATGGGAAACAGGCTGAGAGAGAGGGAAAATTTGGAACTAAAAATTTTGAAAATGCTAAAAAAAATTTTAAACAAAAATGCTTCAATGTTTCTCTTGTATTTCCTTTTTCTTTTCTTTTTTGAGGGCACAATCTTACCCCAACTTACCATTCTCTTCCAAATCATTTAGAGGAAAATGGTGGAGGAAATGTAGGAAAACATGGATCTTACCCTCATAATTTGAATTTTGAATAAATTATAAAATCCAATAAAACAAAAGAGAGTGACAGATTGGAGAAGAAAGCAAAACCCCACAATCTATCACACCTAAAAAAACAATGACATACATAGAATAAAAATGAAGGCCTGGGGGGAAAAAAAACTTACTATGCATCAAGGGAATACAAAAAGTAGGATTTGTAATCATGCTATGAGACAAAGCAAAAACAAAAATCCACGACATAGAGATAAACAATAAAACTACATTAAGCTGAAAGGAACCATAGACAACAAACCATTAGCAATATTAAATTTATATGCTCCAAATGTCTAAGCACTTATATTTACAAAGGAAAAATTCACTGAATTACAAGAAGTCATAGGCAGTAACACAATACATCCTTCTCTATATTTTGGACAAATGAATAGAAAGATAAACAAAGGGGAAAATATAAAATTGAACAAATTTCTGGACAAAACAATGCTAAAAAAAACTTATAACATCTTCTAAATGGAACTGCAAAAGAATAAATCTATTTCTCAGAATTATATGGAAAATTAACAAAAAAGGCACAAAGATATTGCCAATAAATATTAAAAAGGTAGAAGAAAATATATCTTTTACAGACCATATGGCAATAAAAATAGTAATCATTTCAGGAAGCACAATGAAAAGATACACAAAAATGGAGTTAACAATGAAACACCGAATAATAAGTGGTACAAAGAACAAATCATAGAAACAATTAGTAAAAGAAAATTATAATTATGAAACAACATACCAAATTTTTGGGATGCATTTAAAACAGCCCTCAGGAGAAAATTATATTCCTAAGAACATCCATTAACAAAATGTAGAAGAGAGTTAGTGAACTGAATATACATTTTCAAAAATTACAAAACCAACAAATAATCTCAAAATACGCACAAAAAAGGTGATACTGAACATATAGGGAAAATAGTTTGGGAATAAAAAAGAAAAAAACCTTTGTTACAAATATGCATTAGTCAGGCAAAAACAAATTCCCTCATTGGCCATGTCTAGAAATGTATGTCTCAACCTGCAATTTGAGTCTATTTACCTCTGTCAGGAGGTGCACAGGGTATTTCCTCATCGGTCCTTTGAAATTGTGATTAGGTGGGGCGGCCAGGTAGCACAGCGAGTAAGAGCACCCAGGATGACCTGGGGATGGAATCCCGGGCTCAGACACTTGGCACCCACCCAGAAACACCTGGCCGTGTAAACTTGAGGAAGTTACATAACCCCGATTGCTTTAAAAAAAAAAAAAAAAGAAAGAAAGGAATTGTGATTAGGTGTTGATAAGATTTCTGAAAGCCTTTCAAAGCTGTTTGTCTTTACCATGTTGTTATTGCTGTATAAATTCTGAATCTTCCGTTTATGTTCATTTCACTTTGGATCATTTCATAAGAGTTTTCCCAGGTTACTCTGAAACAAACTCTTTCATAATTTCTTATGGCACAACAGAATTCCATTATATTCAGTATCATTATTTTATTTTCACACCTTGTGTTGATCACTTTGATCACCACTGCCATCTTTTTATTTATTACCAGATGAGATTCTAAATGATCTGGGGCTATTTCTACAATTTAAATTCACTCTTAAAGGATGAAGATTTATCATTCCATTTTAATAGAGGTATGTTGGATTTTTTTATAAGCCATCTGCCTACCATTTCATATTCTTCAACATAGAATTGGCTGCTAAACATAAAATGAAGACTTAGAGTTGGCAAGGAAACCTGGAAAGGAAAGGCAGAAAAATGAAGCAAATGGAACAGGCTCACAGGGTTCAGCAACAGAATATGATACCAGCAAAGTTTAAGAGATTTTGCTTAAGTTAAAATTCTTGATATAGGTTTATAACTGTTATTTTAAAACCTTAGTCAATTTTATCGGAGTCTCACTGCACTGTTCTCTTCCCAAATGTGCTCATCTGACTTGGACTGGCAACCTTCCAATTGGTGAAAAGTTGCAGAATTGTTAATTTTGTCAGGGTAAGGCGATTTCTCTTCATAGAAGATTTCAATTTTTACTGAGGGTAAGTAAATCCAGCAGTTCTATCCTTCCCAAATATTGCTTCATGATGAATAATTAGTTGGAATTATTCAAAAGTCTTTTTGTATTTTCTCTTTATCTGTCTTTGAAACTGTACCAGATGGTTGTAGCGCGCACACTCACACACACATACACTAAATACATTGACATGAAAAGGTGCCTGGGAGACTAACGATGTTGCCAGTGCAATTGATTTCATTAATCAATATCAATTAGCACTGATTGAGAATTAATTGGTGAGCTTGTCTTTACCATGTTGTTATTGCTGTATAAATTCTTCTCCCGATTATGTTCATTTCACTTTGGATCATTTCATAAAAGTCTTCCTTACCTATCTTACCCTACCTCTGAAACTGACTCATATTTTCTTGAGGCACAATAGAATTCCATTATATTCAGTTTCATTATTTTATTTTCACACCTTGTTTTGATCTCTTTGATCACCACTGCCAACTTATTTCTCCTCATTTCTTATAGATGCCATGCCCAGAGAGGTAAAAGAACTATGCTTATCCCACATCTTTCATTCCCATCATGTAGACTAAGAACAGAGCATTAATTCAAACACTTATTAAAGATGAGTTTAAATTTGGCCTCAAACATTTACTAGTTGTATGACACTGAGCAAGTTAACCTGTTTGCCTCAGTTTTCTCATCTATAATATGGGAATAAAGATAATTCCTACCTCTCCCAGAGTTGTTGTGAGGATCAAATGAGATAATTGCAATGCACTTAGAACAGATTCTTGCACATAGTTAAGTACTATACATATATATACATATATATATATTCGCTATTATTTTTACCATGTGCAGAGAACTCTGGGTAGATGCTGGGGGAGTTACAAATTAGATAAAAAGCACTCTCAGTGTCCTTATGGACTATAGTCACAATATTTTATAAGTGATTAAAAATTTCTAAATCAAATTTAAGGGAAAAGCTTAATGTCAACAGTGTGTACACATGTGTATATGTGAAGAAAGACTTCCTGTAGCTGTTGTCATTTGGGCTTTAAATAATGAGCAAGAATTCAACTTGTAAAGATGGTTACTAGTCTATATTAGGAAAGTACTATAGACTAATATACATAAATTTCAACAGAGAATTTCAGTCTTTTTGTCATATTCTTATGGACAGAATAGACAGATGTGGGTTGGATAATAATTCATTGTCTTCAGAACAAATTGAATGACTGGACACAAAGAGCAGTAATTATTGATTGATGTAGAGCTAGATAGCAGCCTTGAGGAACTGCCACAGGGCTTAATCCTTGGCCCTACCCCCTACTCTGTTCACATTTTCCATTAGTGATTTGCATGAACTTATAAATGCCATGCTTATCGAATTTTCAGATGCATTCAGGAAGGAATTCCACCCATATTGGGTGACAGAATCAGGATAGTTAAAAAATATCTCAAGAGACTAGAATGTTGGGCCAAATATAAGATGGTCATAGATGTGGAACTAGAAAAAACTTCAATGGTTATCTAATTCAATCTCTTCATTTTCCAGTTGAGGAAACTGAGGCCCAGAGAAGAAAAATGACTTAATATAACACAGAGATAAGTCCAGGATTTGAACCCAGACCTTCTGACTCCAGATCCATTACTCTTTTCTACCATAACCCACTACTAAGCTGAAAGCTAACAAGGATAAACGTAAAATCCTGACTACTTCTGTACTTTGATAGCCCTTTGATTTCATTGATGTGGGTATTCCTTCTAACATGTCTTCTTAGTCTATGATTTTTATGTTCTCTGTTAAACCCTCCACAAGGATCTATCTGCCCAATATTTGGATCAGCCTTCCTTTAGAATGAGGGTTCTTGGGGCGGCTAGGTGGTGTAGTGAGTAGAGCACTGGCCCTGGAGTCGGGAAGACCCAGGATTGGTTCCGGTCTCAGAAACTTAACACCCACACACACACACAAAACTGGCCATGTAACCTTGGGCAAGTTACTTTATCCCAATTGCTTTAAAAAAAAGAAAAAGAAAAAAGAATGAGGGTTCTTAACCTGAGATCTATGAACTTGTCCTAAAAATGATAGATTGAAATGCTGGAGAAGATGTGGAGAAATTGGAACACTAATACATTGTTGGTGGAGTTGCGAACTGATCCAACCATTCCAGAAAACAATTTGGAAGTATGCCCAAAGGACTATGAAAATGTGCATACCTTTGACCTAGCAATACCACTTCTAGGGCTGTATCCCAAAGAGATCATACAAGTGGGAAAAGTACCCACACGTACAAAAATATTTATAACAATTCTTTTTGTGGCAAAGAATTGGAAATCAAGGAGATATCCATCAACTGGGGAATGGCTAAACAAGTTCTGGTATATGAATGTAATGGAATACTATTGTGCTGTAAGAAATGAGGAGCAGACAGACTTCATAACCTGAAGAGACTTATATAAACTGATGATGAGTGAGGGGAGCAGAACCCTTATTGTACAAGATTACAGACACATCATATCTGTAATAACTAACTTTGATAGACTGGACTCCTCTCAGCAATGCAAGGCTATAATCCTTCTTTACAACTTGCCTAATGTTTAATGTGAAGGTATTTGTAGAACCTATATCGAACTGCCTGCCACCATGGTGGGGATGGGGGATAAGGAGTAGGAGAAAATTTGGAACTCAAAAGCTTGTGGAATTGAATGTTGCAAACTAAAAATAAATAAAATAATTTTATTAAATTAAAAAAAAAGAAAGGGGTGGCCAGGTAGCACAGCAAGTAAAAGCACCGGCTCCAGTGTTGAGAAGACCTGGAGATCGAATCCTGGGCTCAGACACTTAGCATCCACCCAGAAACACCTGGCTGTGTAACCTTGAGCAAGTTACTTAACCCCAATTGCTTTAGGGGCAGCCAGGTGGCTCAGCGAGTAAGAGCACTGGCTCCAGTGTCGGGATGACTTGGATCAAATCCGGGCTCAGGTACTCAGCACCACACCCAGAAATAACTGGCCTGTAACCTTGAGCAAGTTACTTAACCCCGATTGCTTTAAAAAAAACAAAAACAATATCCTTGTAACAAATCTGTGAAATAAAGTAAAACAAATTTCCACATTTAAAAAAAATGGATTTTTTTTTTTTTTTTGCTTTTTGGTGGGCAATTGGGGTTAAATAATTTGCCCAAGGTTACACGGCAAGTTATGTGTGGGTGTTAAGTGTCTGAGGCTGGAACTGAACTCGGGTCCTCCTGACTCCAGCACCGGCACTTTACTCACTGCACCACCTAGCTGCCCCCCCCAAAATGACAGATTATAAATAACTTAATTTCAAAATAATTAATTTCCTATATAATCCTAAGTGTTTTCTTTTATGTATTTTAAAACATTCTGAAAAGGGGTCCATAGGCATCACCAGACTGCCAAAGAGGTTCATAACAAAATAGTATCTTGATATCACATTCATTCAAATGTAGCACAGACTGTTCAGTGATTATCTCTCACTCTTCCTACATGACTAGCCTACCTCCTCTTCCAGTTATACACCACTTTCATAGGCTTATATGATTACAAATTTGGAGCTGAACTTTTAATATTTTATACCATTTGGGGGTGTAATTTGGTTAGTAATAAAATGTGGCCACTTTATATCCACCTACCATGAATTCTTCCATTTTCCTTTGGGCTATCTTCAATTTTATGTCAGCATAAAGAATAGTGATTTTTTTTTAAAAGATGGGTCTCTCTACCTTGGCCTTCAAGAGAAGAAAAAAATTAATCTTTTCTTTGCAGAGACAGGAAAAATGGATGTGGAACATTGAATATACTTTGATGGTTAGTTTCACTGGATTTTTTAATATAGGCAAGAGGAAATCATGGAAGGTTTTTGAGCAGGACACTGCCATGACAATGTTTTAGGAATACCAATCTGGCAACACTGAATAGAAGAGATATGAAAGCTACTTTATGTCTGTTATGTAAGAAGTCATGGTAACGATAGACATGCCATGATGAAGGCTTACACTAGAAGGGTGTCAGTGAAAATGGAAGGGCAAGGACAGTTGAAAAGTAATGTGAGGGGCAGCTAGGTGGCGCAGTAAGAGCGCGGACCCTGGAGTTGGGAGGACCTGGGATCAGTTCTGGCCTCAGATACTTAACACCCACACAAACAAACTGGCCGTGTAACCTTGGGCAAGTTACTTAACCCCAAATGCTTTAGAAAAAATAAAAAGAAAACTAATGTGAGAGACTAATCAACATGATTTGGTAACTGGTAAGATCTGGTAGGGAGAGGGAGCATTTTTAATGATTCCTAAATTTTCAAGCCAGGGTGTCAGAAAAAATGTGTACTCCCACCAGAAACTGAAAATCATGAGGGGGAGACTAGGGGAAGGAGGTCTGGGAGGATAATGAGTTTGGCTTTAGACATGAAGTCACAGAACCCTGAAGCTGAGCCTAGAAATTGTTTTGATCCAATATCTTCATTTTAAAGGGCAGCAGGTAAGACACAAAGAGGCAGACTTCATAAAGAGAGCTCCTGCAGCTGTGCAGTAATAGGACTAGAATATGACCAGGTCTTCTTATGCAAAATCAGGTGCTCCTTCTCTGTTATGCCACCTCCCTTTACTTCCACTATGTTGGGATTAAAATTTAGGTAAGGCCACAGATCAGGAATGTAATAATACGATTTCTCCAAAAAATAACAAATTTGAAGAATACAGAGAAAGAGGGGAAGATTTATATGAGCTCATACAAAGTAAAGTAAGCAGAGCCAAGAATACAATACAGGCAATAATTACAAAAATATAAATAAAAAATAAAATTAACCTGAATATTCTACAATTATAATGGCCAAGCTTGAAAATAGGGAAGAGATAAGAAATATATCTCCTTTCCCTTTTTTTAGCCACAAGGGTCTATGAGTAAAGAATAATGCAAATTCTTTCATACTTGGGTGATAGCTCAATTGATTTTTACCTTTTCTTTTTCATTCTTTGCTACATGGAAATAGTTTCCCCTCATTAGAAGTCTTGAAACAAAAGCTGAATGATTTCTTGCTGTGTTATTTTAAGGTCTGGAATTCCCCTCGCTGGGGAACCCTGTACCTCCCCCATAACCATGGGATGATGTTCTTGATACCAAAGAGGACAAGGAGCTCCAGATTAATAAGTTTAATCAATCATTATAATTACTTATAAAATAGGGGCAATCTGGAGTCAGACAGTTCAGTGGATCCATGCCAAAGGACCCCCAAAATTCCCTTGTAATTATAAAAATATAGACAAAGGGAGGAGGAGCTAGAGAGTATGTCGCTACTGATTGGTGTATACTTTTGGTATTCTGCTTAGTAATGAGCTTGGGCAGTAAGCTAATGTTATGACCAAATAAAAGTTTGTGTATTGATCATGTACCCATCACATGTGGGTCACAATATTCTTGTTATGGCTTTCATAGGTAAATTGTATATAAGTTTTAATTCAGTATCTAAGTTATGATTTTTAACATGTCACCATGTTTAGGCTTTCACCTTATTACAGTATTTTATGGCTTTTCTCCAATCAGGATCCCACAGATATTAACAAGAAAAATCTTGTTAAATTAAAGACTAAACAAGAAGGTATTTAAGGTCCTGTACAACTACGTGATTTTTATGAAGACACCAATCTAGACATGTACTTCAGAGGGCTATAGAACAAATGATGGTATCAGGTCTGAGGGTGAAGAGTGTTAGTTATTAGGGATAATCAGGGAGGGCTTTATGGAAGAGAAGACACTTGAAATGGGCTTTAAAGAATGGTATGGTACTTCATGTGGTTTTGGCTTTCATTCCATTGTTTTTTCTAGAGGGTAGGAAGCACTGAAAACACAAATGAAATTAACAGTTAAATATGAACCCTTCAAGAAGACAAAATTTGGAAAAGAAAAGAAGTGAATAATTAATTGCAGACCAGAAATCCAAACCATGCTTATTTCACAGTATTCCTCCTTGCCTGGTTCCAGCATTAAAAACACAAAAGACCCAGTTCCTTGGAGATCTACACTGATAGTTTAGTACAGAGACAATCACTTTGGTAACAAAGTCCAAAACAGTTATCAAATATGATTCAGAAAAGGATCTCACTAAGAGTTCTGCTAGGCATGATATAAATTGTTAACAGAGTCCCAAAATGATGGCAATGAGCCAGTCAACTTTAAACTTTTCAACACCCACTTGAATATAGGGAGTTTTTATACTTTAAAAATTATTTTTGTAGTTTGTAATAGCAGAATTTCAGCTCACATATTTCCTGGCAGTTACTAATTCGCTGAGTTCAAGGCCCTCCAGCTTTCCTTCTGGGCTACATGGCTCTAACTCCAGAAACTACAGTCATTACTAAATGGTTTTTTAATGGGATTCTGAGTCCAAATGAGCAGTTTACAGAATGAGGCAGATTTTAACCATTGTCAGGGGCTGGGGATGGGGAAAATGGCAAGGTTCATTCAATTCAATAAGCATTTGCTAAGGGACCTCTGATTTGTCAAGTACAGTGCAAGGCACTGAAGTTACAAAGACAAAAAGAAAGCAGCCCCTTACCCTTGAGGAGTTTACATTCTCAATAATTACCCAAGACAGCAAAATGAAACATCCAATGAGGGGTGGCAATTACACATTTCAATATTATAAAAGTAGATTTTTCCTGAAAAGCACAAATAATATCAAAGTATGGGACTAGGAGGCAGGGCAGGGGAAGGTCATTTTTAAAGTTAGACTCCAAGAGAGAGAAAGGATTAGGTAGCAAGGACAATAGGAAAATATCTTAATCAAAAACTTATCTTTAAATTGCAAAAATAAACACTGAAAGAAAAGGTAGGATTGTGTCTGTGCAACTGGCGGACATTTACGAATCACTGAATGGAACCTGACAATGACAAGGACAATAGACCTATGGTCTATGCTAAGACCTCGGAAAAATCTATACATACACATTTAGGTATATCACACACAAATATATAGATATAAATTTTGTGGTCACATTTCAACAATGGAAGCCCAGGGATCTGGCAAGAATCTACTTTACTTGATCAATGTAGACACACCAGAATTCTATGAGTTTTCAGTGCCTTCAGAGACCTATTGATACAAACCCCTCATTTTATAGATGAAGAAACTGAGGCACAAAAAGGAAAATTTTTTTCCCGAAGTTATATGGGTTGTAATAATCAGAGTTAAGACTCAAATTCAAATCTTCTGTCTCCAAATTCAGTGTTTTTAGAGAGGCATCTGGATGTAATGAATGAATTAAAAAGCATTTAAGCGCCATGTGCAAAGTACTGTGATAAGCACTGGGCATACAAATAGAAGAGCAAAACAGTCCCTGCATGGAAGGAGCTCATATTCTAATAATAATAATAAAGTGAAAACAACATAAATAGATTTCATCAGCAAGTCGAACAGAAAGGTCCAGTGATCAACATGGTGAAGCAAAGTACATGGCAATGTGTCTTCTTAAATGTCATTTTAATCGATAAAACCATATCCATTCCTAATAAGGGATCATGATTAGATAATGCCAAGGACTCTGGTGATGAAAACAATCTCATCTAAGTCCTTAGCAGCTTTGGCTGCTGAGGAGGTGAGGGCAGTTGCATCTGCAGAGGAAGTTTCCAGATGAATTTCCACAAGGTCTACAAGAGTTGGCTAAAAGCAAGGCCAGTCTGAACTTGGATTAGGGAGGGGAGCATGGGGAGTCCTATTCCAGAGGCTCTCGGGCTTAAAAATCACTGATTTTAATCAAGAGGCTTGGGTTCAAATCCTTCCTCATTACATGTATGACCATGAGCAATAATTTAAACTATTATGGAATGGTTTCTTCATCTGTAAAAGTGAGATTTTAAAACTTGCAACACTGTGAGGAAAACTCTGTAAACCATAAAGCACCATAGAAATGTGAGCTACCACTATTCAGAAATGAATTTGAAAATGGAATGAACAAGAAGGCAAAGAAGTTTCCAGGTTATATCAGATGGACTAACATGACAAACAGGAAAATAATAAATGGTGGAGAAGTTGGGAAAATTGGAACACTAATGCATTGTTAGTACACTGATCCAACCATTCTGAAGAACAACTTAGAACTATGTTCAAAGGGCTATAAAACTGTGCATACTCTTTGATCCAGCAATACCACTACTAGGTCTGTATCCCAAAGAGATCATTAAAAAAGGGAAAAGGACCTACATGTACAAATATATTTATAGCAGTTCCTTTTGTGGTGTCAAAGAACTGGAAATTGACTGGATGCTCATCAACTGAGGAACAGCTGAATAAGTTGTGGTATATGAATGTAATAGAACACGAAAGAATGAGCAGATGAGCTTCAGAAAAACCTGAAAAGACTTGGATGAACCAGTGCTGAATGGAGTGAGCAGAACCATGAGAACACCGCACATTGCAAAAGCCACATTATGCAATGACCAACTTTGTTAGACTCTGAGCAATACAATGATGTATGGACCCTGAGAATTGTGATGTGTGTGTCAGACTCATGATGGAAAATGTTATCCATTTAGATAAATAGATAAAGAACTATGAAGTCTGAATGCAAATCGAAGCATACTATATTCTCTTTTGTTGTTCTTTTTTGTTTTTTTCTTTCTCTTGATTTTTCCCTTTTGTTTAAATTTTTCTTTCACAACGTGACTAATGTGGAAATATGTTGAATATGATCATACATGTATAGCCTTTATCAGATTGCATGCTATCTTGGGGAGGAGGAAAAGGAGGGAAGGGGGAAAAATTTAGAACTCAAAATCTTATAAAGGTGAATGTTGAGGGGTGGCTAGGTGGTGCAGTGAACAGAGCATGAGCCCTGGACTCAGGAGGATCTGAGTTCAAATCTGGCCTCAGACACTTCACGCTTACTAGCCCTGTGACCTTGGGCAAGTCACTTAACCCCAACTGCCCTCCAAAAAGCAAAAAAAAAAAAAAAAAGTGAATGTTGAAAACGAAATATAAATTAATTTTTTTAAGTTCCATGTTAGAGATGATGAGAAAAGAAATCCTAGAGAGAAGATGGCAGAGTAGGTCAGAAAATTCCAAGCTCTCAAGATTTTCCCCCACAAGAATTAAAATAGCACCTTAGGGTGAACAAAGTGTGGGTGGAGATAAATAAATAAGAACAGGGGCATAATAGGTTCCTCCTGGGACAATTTGAGAAGATTAGAAGAAAATCCCAGGATGAGATTTGGTCCCTGTGAAGAGGAAACATCTCCCAGCTAGGTTCCACTTTAAGAGCAAGCAGCAGGCCTCTGTGATTACAAATAATTAAGCTATTGCCACACCAAAAAAAATGCACAGGCAAAAGAGAAAGAATCCAACTATAGAAAAGCTATTATGGGAAAAGAGATAACCAGGATTCATCTTCAGAGGAGGATACTGAAGTAAAGAAACTCCCAAATGGTCACTTGCCCAAAAAAAGAATTCATACATCTTAAAAAAGACTTTAAAAATCAAATGACAGAGATGGAGGAAAAACTAAAAAAGAAAATAAGAATAATCCAAGAAAAACAAGAAGGGTATGAAAGGAAAGTCAACCAATTAGAAAAGGATATCTTTTTGTCTTATCTTAAGGAATAAAATGACACCCTGAAAATTAGAATTGGGCAAAGTAAAACTAGTGAAATTATAACACATAAAGAAATGATTAAACAAAATATGAATAATGAAAAAATAGAAGAGAAAGTAAAACATCTTATAAGAAAAACAACAGATTTGGAGAACAGATCAAGAAGAGAAAAAATAAAAATAATTTAACTAACTGAAAGCTACAATCAAAAAAATAATCTTGATACAATATTACAATAAATAATCAAAGAAAATTGTTTTGAAGCATTACAACAGGGGGGAAAGTAGAAATAGAAAAAATCCATCAATCACCACTTAAGAGATCCTATGAGGAAAACTCATAGGAATATCAGCCAAATTCTGAAACCCTAAGCTCAAGGAAAAAATATTAAAAGTATCAAGATTAAAACAATTTAAATATGATGGTGCCACAATTAGAATTACACAAGACCTAGAAGCAGAGACATTAAAGGACTGCAGGTCTTGGAACACAACACATCGAAGAGCAAAAGAACTGGGGCTCTGGTCAAAAATATCATACCCTGCAAAGTTAAGTATTACCCTGAATGAAAAAAAAATGGACATTTGATAAACTCTCAGACTTTCAAGACTTTGTTTAAAAAATTCCTGAATATAATATCTGACATACAAGAACCAATAAAAATGTAAAGTACATAACAAAGACTGATTATAAGGGATCCATAAAAACAGACTGTTTACTTTTTATATATGTAAAATGTGTATCTAATATTCTCATTAATAATTGGGTAGTTCATAAGAAAGATGGGATATGCCTAAATATGATATGAATTTACAAAGTAAAACCATTTAAGAACAGATTAAAAGAGCAATTATTTTATACAAATGAGGTACAAGAGAAAGAACTGATACAGCGGAATTAGATTGGGAGGGGGAGGGCTTGTAGTTCTGGTAACCTACTTTCATCCAGAATGGGTTCAAGAGAGAACAACACGTACATACTTAGAAGAGCATAAAAGTCTTCTAAATTAAGAAGAAATAAAAAGGTGGGGACAAAGGGAGGAGGGAGAGGATAAGGGAGGGATATTTAGAGGGGAGGGTGAATGAATAGGTAAATAGGGGTACAGAAGGATATTTTAGATTTATGGGAATGAGAGGAGAGAGGAGGGATCCTTGCAGGGGTATAGGCAAGTCAAAGGAGGGCAAGGTAGTGGGTAAAAGTAAAGTAGAGAAGGCAGGAGGGATAAGAAACAAGAGATATAGTGCACCTACATAAAAACAAAGATCAGGAGTAGAATAGGTTTGGGAAAACATATGTGTATGTATATCTCTACCAAAGGAGAAACATATCTGAACTTTATTGTAGCTTTCTGGAGGTATGGGGGAGGGTATGTATATATTTATACCTATAGAGAAACATATCTAAATTTATTATGGCCTTCGGGGGGAGGAGTTAGGGGAGGGAAAAAAAGAACAAAGTAAAAAAGTATACAGCAGAGAACAAAAGAACACTCACAAAGAAGCAAAGATGGATAATTCTTAACACAAGTATTATTTATCATATAGGCTTTCTTGAAATGAAATACTTATTGCTACATATTTTGAATCCTCTCATGTTTCTATCACTTTTTCTTTCTAACTTTGTATTTAGGTTCCAATATTTAAGTTTGTGATTAAAAAAAGAAAAAAAAATAAATCCTGATATTTTTGTTACTCAGAAGTCTAGAAATAAGCATAATTCTTAAGCCAAGCACATAGGCTAAACTTCAAATGCACATTCAAATATAGCTAATTTAGAAAAAAGTGGAATGTGTGATAAAATGTGTATACACATATGTAAATAGCATGTAACATGTACATGTATGTATAAATATATAAACATAAATATTCCTTATCTGAGGAAAAGTCAGGAAAATACTTCGGTCATGAATTTTGAGCTTGGTCCTTATCTCTGGAAAAGAACAAACCTCTTTCCCAAGTCTTCTTTTTGGCCAGACATGGATTTCTGGGAATCTTCAGGCTTCTGCAGGAATGCTGTAAAGTAGGCATGCTGCCATGATTAAGAGCTGGACTCTTTATTCTGCTATGAGAAAGTCCTGCTGCTAGCTGTCAAGGAGTGCTTCATGTTCCAGGTTGTGCTAAATCAGCCCCTCCCAGAGTCAGGCCTCTGCATCTGAATTTAGTTCCTTAGAGATTATCTTACTAAATAAAGTAAAACTAGCAAGTTGGCCAGCAAGGTACTGAGACAAAAGGCTATGAACAGGTAAGATTAAATAAGAACAGAAGAAAGGAAGCATAAAATGGCATTTGCTTTCTGTAAATTAAATAAGTAAGGAAATGACTCTCACACACTGAACTGATTATTTTTAAAGCCAGTATTCTGTCCAGAAATTTAATTTTGACGTTGCTATGTTCCCAGAAATGCTACAGAATAAAACATAATTAAGCTGGGACTAAAACAAAGATAGACTAGAGAAATTTCAGAAAGGAACTATGTTTCATTGTAACTTTCCCTTCCTAATGAAAAGGAAAGCAATTTTAAAACATTCTGATCCTGTTTTCCTGCTTCATCCATGGCCTGGAAATGACTTAGCCTTCTTGAAGTCTAAGGTCAGCAAAGCTCAAGCTTGAGCAGGTTCACACTAGAAGGATAAAATTAATATAAGGTCATGAATCAAAAAATAAAACTCTGGAAGAGACAGAAAGGGAGGATAAACAATGAAAAAAGGACAGTAAGGGATGACCTGGGGATCAAATCCAGTAAGAAATCTTTTAAAGGGTAAGACAAATGAAATTTAAAGAATGAAGAATACAAACTGAGGTGAGAGGAAGTGAGAATCTATTTGACTATTTAATTGAAAGAAACTAAGAGAATAATTAAATAAATTAAAGATAAAAGCAAGAAAAACAAACTAATAACAAATTTCAAAACCAAAGAAAGAGGTAACAAATGGGGGGGGGGGAGAGGAAATTTTTGAGGGTGAGGGGCAAGGAACCAGTGGGAATAAGAATAAAGATTCCAAGGGGTGGCTAGGTGGTGCAGTGAATAGAGCACCGACCCTGGAGTCAGGAACCTGGGTTCAGATCCGGCCTCAGACACTTAACACAAAAACTAGCCATGTGGCCTTGGGCAAGTCACTTAACTCCAATTGTCCTCCAAAAAGCAAAAAAAAAAAAAAAAAAGAATAAAGATTCCATCTTAAAAAAAACTAAAATAACTGAAGATGCATATGGTTCTGAGTTTGCAGCAGGAGAGGGGGGGAAACTCATAACTTGGAAAATACACAATATTAAATATAAATGAAGAAAAATATAAACCTCTCATACCTTAAAATTTTAATAGATTAAACAATCCAGTAAAGACAAAAAGAGTAATTGATTATACTACATAAGAAGACAAAACTGTACACTCAGTTGCTTTCAAGAAACACATTTTTTAAAAAGACATGTAATAAAAATGAGGGTTTAGGAAAAAAAATGTCCTATGTATTAAGTGATTGTAAAAAAAAAGGCAATGGGGCGGCCAGGTAGCACAGCAAGTAAGAGCACTGGCTCCAGTGTTGGGATCACCTGGGGATCGAATCCGGGCTCAGACACTTAGCACCCACCCAAAAACACCTGGCTGTGTAACTGTGTAACCTTGAGCAGTGTCGGGATGACCTGGGGATCAAATCCGGGCTCGGCTCAGATACTTAACACCACACCCAGAAATAACTGGCCGCTTAACCTTGAGCAAATTACTTAAGCCCGATTGCTTTAAAAAAAAAAAAAGGCAATAGATGCAATCTTCCTATCAGACAAAGCAAAAACAAAAATTTAAAATATAAAAAGGGATAAACAAACAAAATTCATATGCTGAAAGGACACTATAGGCAAACAAAACAGTATCAATATTAAACTTAGATGATCCAAATGACTCAGCATCTATATTCATAAGGACAACTATAATTGAGCTACAAGAATACAAAGACAATAACAGAGTAGTAACAGGAGATTTCGATATTTCTCTTTCAATTTTTGGATGAGTCTTAACAGAAAGATAAACAAAAGGAAATATATAAAACCAAGCAAACTGCTGGACAAACTAGAGCTAAGAGACTTACTGTGTCTTCTGAATGGGACTATACATATTTCTCAGCACTACATGGAAATTTTACAAAAATTGATCATGTATTAGAGACAACTCTAAAGAGGCAAAAATCCTGAATACATCCTTTATAGACCACAATGCTGCAGTTTAAACAAAAAAGGCAATCCATTCAGGTACCAAAAACAAAAGACAAGACCAATGAGTTGATCAAAGAACAAATCATAGATGCTGTCAGAAAAACCTGGACTCATGCAAAGTGAAGTGAACAGAACCAGAACAATTGTGTACTACAATACCGTATGATGATCAACTACAAAGGACTTAGCTATTCTCAGCAACACAGAGATGCAAAATAATTCCAAAGGGTTTACAATGAAAAATGTTGGGGCGGCCAGATAGAACAGTGAGTAAGAGCACTGGCCCTCAGTGTCAGGATGACCTGGGGATTGAATCCAGGCTCAGACACTTAGCACTCGCCCAGAAATAACTGGCCATGTAACCTTGAGCAAGTTACTTAACCCCAATTGCTTAGGGGCGGCCAGGTGGCTCAGTGAGTAAGAGCACCAGCTCCAGTGTTGGGATGACCTGGGGATCAAATCCAGGCTCAGATACTTAGCACCACACCCAGAAATAATTGGCCGTGTAACATTGAGCAAGTTACTTAACCCCAATTGCTTAAAAAAAAAGAAAAAGAAAAATGTTATCCACCTCCAGAGAAAGAACTGAAATCAATATTGCTATTTTTTTTACTTTACTTTTTTCAAGTTTATTTTGGTCTATTTTCTTTCACAACATGACTAACATGGAAATGTTTTGCATGAGTACACATGTGTAATCTATATCAAATCATTTGCCTTCTTAGGGAACAAGGAAAGGATGGGGGAGAATTTGGAACACAAAATAAAAAAAACAAATATTTAAAAATAATTTGACACATAATTAGATTTTTTTTTTTGCATTTGGGAGGGCAATTGGGGTTAAGTGATTCACCCAAGGTCACACGGCTAGTTAAACATTAAGTGTCTGAAGCTGCATTTGAACTCAGGTCCTCCTGACTCCAGGGCCAGTGTTCTGTTCACTGCACCACCTAGCCGCCCCAGGAAAATTTTTTTTAAAAAAGAACAAATCATAGAAATAATTAATAATTACCTAAAAGAAAATTATATACCAGATTTCTGGTATGCAGCTAAAATAGTCATCAGGGAAAAAAATCTTATCCCTACAAACATACATTAACAAAATAAAAAATAGATTAATGAACTGCACATCCTTTTTTAAAAATTAAAAAGTCAAAAGACAAACTTAAAGTAAGCACAAAAAAGGAGTTATTAAAAAATTAGGAGAAAAATGAAGTGCAAACCAAAAAACCTACAGAAATGATAAATTAAACTAAAAAACAATTCTTTGAAAAAGATAATAAAACTTATAAATCTTTAACCAATCTAATTTTTAATTTCTGCCTTTTTAAGGCAGAAAATCAATAAAATAGCAAACGAGCAAAGTGAAATCTTAACAAAATCAGAGGAAATAAGAATGATTAGAACCTATTGTACAGTTACATGCCAATATAACTGAGAATACAAAATAGAAGAATATCTTTAAAAATATGAAATACCCCAAATGACAGAAGACTATAGATAGATATTAAATAGCCTCATCTCAGAGAAGTAGAACTAACTCTAAAGAGGAGTGGTTACCCAAACTCCTGTTCCTGATGGATTCATAGAAGAATTCTATCAAACTTCTAAAGAACAATTACTACCTATATTACATTCTCAAAAACTGAGAAAGCATTATATCATAATCCTCTTAGGAAATATAGTTCTATTCCCTAATCAAGGGAAGGATAAGACAGAAAAAAAAGAAAGTTATAAACTAATATTATTAATGAATATCAATCAAGAATTTTATATAAAATCTTGTTAGGCTATAATGATTTATCCAAAAAAATGATTCATTATTACCAAGCTAGATTTATACTAGGGATGCAAGGATGTTTCAATATTAGGAAAATAAACAATATAATAATACTAAACCTAACATATCCTAAACCACATAATAATCATAATAAATGCAGAAAAAAACCTCTGATAAATATAAAACACTAAATTAACTAATGGTAAAAATGCTACTAAGTAAAGGCGTTTTGGGACCCTTTTTTAATGTCAGAAAAAGCCACTATCTAAAACCAAAAGTAAGCCTTATATGCAATGGAGATACACTAGAACCTTTTTCAATAAATGCAGGAGTAAAGCAAAGATGTCCATTCTCGCCATTAATTTAGTTTTGGAAATGCTAGCAACATCAATAAAAGAAGAAAAAGAAATTAAATACATAAAATATAGATAAGATAGAGATAAGATAAAATTTTTCTTATTTGCTGATGTGATGGCATACTTTGAAAATTATAGAGAATTAGCAGAGATAATAATTAAGATGACTAATAGCTTCAGTAAAGTTTCAGGCTACAAAATAAACCCTCAAAAATCAATTACATCTCTATATAATAATAACAAAATCTAATTTCAAATCATTGTATGAAGTATCTGGAGATCGACCTACCAAAGTGCACAAAAGATTTGTATAGATCCAATTACAAAGTGCTCCTTAAAGAACAACATAAAAAGCTAAAGAAATATTCAGTGCTCATGGGTAAGCTATGCCATTGTAATAAAAACACCTGTACTCCCAATTAAAATTTTGTGGCCTCATTTGGGGTTTTCTTGGCAATAATACTGGAGTGGTTTGCAATTTCCTTCTGCAGCTCATTTTACAAATGAGCAAACTGAGGCAGAGTGAAGTGATTTGCTATGAGCTAGTATCTGTCTCATTTGAACTCAGGTCTTCCTGATTCCAGGCCCAGAGTTCTAATCTACTGTGCCACTTAACTACCCTTACAGAACAGGATGAATAGAATTCATTCAGAAAAAAAAATCTATGATATTAAGGAAAATGATGATAGGAGGCAGGATTAAAGGGAATAGTACTTCCAGACCTCAAATCCTATCATAAAGCAGCAATCATCACAACAATTTTGTATTAGTTAAACAATAGAGGGGCGGCTAGGTGGCACAGTGATTAAAGCACAGGCCCTGGAGTCAGGAGGATGCGAGTTTGGTTCTGGCCACAGACACTTAACACCCACACACACACACACACAAAACTACCTGTGTAACCTTGGGCAAGTTACTTAACCCCAGTTGCCCTCCAAAAGGCAAAAAAAGAAAAAAAATAGAGAATCTGAAAAAATCAAAGTCAATCATCCAGTGTTGATAAACCAGAAAACAAACTGCTTGGAAAAAAGCTCTTCTTCTTGATAAAAACTGCTAGGAAAACTGAAAAAGCAATCTGGCAGAAATTACACTTGGATATACACCTTATAAATATTCCACTATACATTCTAAATGAACACTTGACCTTGATAATAAAAGATCATGCTATAAAACAATTCATAAAAAAATTAGAAGAGATACAAATCATATGCCTCTCTCACAGCTATAGATAAGAGATGCATTCTTTTTTCTTTTCCAAATGCTTTATTAACTTCTGGTTTACATCATTCATTTCCACCAGATTTTGAGTTACAATTTTTCCCCTACCCACCACCCCAAAATAGCAGTCCCACAGGATATCCCCTCCTCCAATCTGCTCTCTCCTGTATCTTCTCCCAAGCCACCTTAAACTTTTCCAGTAGAACATGGTGGATCTCTATGCCCCAGTGCCTCTGTATCTTATTTCCCAATTACATGTAAAATAATATTAATAATAGCATATATATTTTTTAAACATTTGATTTTAAAACTTTTAATTCCAGATTCATTCCTTTCCTCCCTTGTCACCCACCCTTACTGGGAAGAAAAGCAATTAAGTATAGGTTGTACATGTGTAGCTATGCAAAACATTACCATAGTAGATATATTGTAAAAGACTGACTATATTTCCATCCCTCCTATCCCACCTCCCACTTGTTCTATTCTCTACTTTGATCCTGTCCTTTTTCAAAAGTGGAAGCTTTCAATTTCCCTCCCCACCCCTACCCCCCCAGCCTGCCCTCCCTTCCATCATCCACCCTCTCATTCCCTTTCCCCCTACTCTCTTGTAGGGTGAGATACCCTATTTATTGTATATGTAATTCCCTCCATGAGCCAAATTCAATGAGAATAAGATTTTGCCTTTTTGCTTTCCTGTACTTCCCCTCCATTGTAAACATTTTCCTTTGCCTCTTCTATATGAGATAGTTTACCCCATTCTGTCTCTCCCCATCACCTCTCGTTATATTTCTCTTTGACCTCTCAGTTTTACCTTTTAAGTATCATCCCTTCCTATTAAATTGGTCCTGTGTCCTCTATCTATGTATACCTGTACCCATATATACACATCATATTCACATATGTATTCATAAGCCCATATACCCTCTGACATATATATATATTCCCTTCAACTATTTTCATACTGAGAAAAGTTTCATCAGTTATAATTATCATTTTTCCATGTAGGAATGTAAATAGTTCAACTTTGATAAGTTCCTTATGATTCCTTTTCCTTGTTTACCTTCTCAAGCTTCTCTTGCTTCTTGTATCTGAATGTCAAATTTTCTATTCAGCTCTGGTTTTTTCCACCAAGAATGCTTGAAAGCCCTCTATACCACTGAACGACCATATTTTCCCCTGAAACATGATACTCAGTTTTGCTGGGTAGGTGATTCTTGGTTTTAATCCTAGCTCCTTTGCCCCCCCAAAATATCATATTCCAAGCCCTTTGATGCCTCAGTGTAGAAGTTGCCAGATCCTGGGTTATCCTGATTGTGTTTCCACAATATTTAAATTGTTTCTTCCTGGCTGTTGTAATATTCTCTCCTTGATCTGAGAACTACAGAACCTGGCTATAATATTCCTAGGAGTTTTCTTTTTGGGTTCTTTTTCAGAAGGTGATTGGTGGATTCTTTCAACCTCTATTTTGCCTTCTGCTTCTAAAACATCAGGGCAACTTTCCTTGAGAATTTCTTGGAGGATGATTTCTAGGTTCTTTCTTTGATCATGCCTTTCAGGTAGTCCAATAATTTTTAAATTATCTCTCCTGGATCTATTTTCCAGGTGAGTGGTTTTTCCCATGAGATATTTCACATTGCCTTCTATTCTTTCATTTGTTTGGATCTGTTTAACAGCATCCTGATTTCTCATAAAGTCATTAGCTTCCATTTGCTCCAATCTAATTCTGAAGGAATGATTCTCTTCAGTGAGCTTTTGAGATTCTTTTTCCATCTGGCAAATTCAACTTTTTAAGGCATTCTTCTCATTGCCTTTTTGAGCTTCTTTTGCCATTTGATTTAGTCTATTTTTTAAGGTGCTATTTTCTTCAGTCAGGCTGTTGACTCTCATTTCATAATTTTCTTGCATTTTTCTCACTTCTCTTCCCAATTTTTCCTCCACTTATCTTATCTGCTTCTTGAGTTCCTCTATGGCCTATAACCAGTTCATGTTTTTTTGAAAGCTTTTGGTGCAGGAATTCTAACTTTTCTGTCTTCCTCCTGTTCTATGCTTTGATCCTTTTTGTTCCCAAAATAGGAGTCTAATGTTGGTTTGCTTCCTTTGCCTGCTCATGTTGGCACTCAATTACTTGACTTTTGGGCTTTTTGCCACAGTAGGACTCTGCTACCAGACAGGGGATCTTCGTCGCAAACACTGGGGTTTTCTCAGCTGCCAAAGGTATTAGTTGGGTGCCCTCTTTGAAGCCTCCACATGCTCTGGCAAGCTGGTCACACACCCCAGGACCTCCACCCTAGACCACCATCCAGATCCAAGCAGGTTAAAGCAAGAGCGAGTATCCCTCAGACTGGTCGCTTGGTCCCCCTACACTCTGCAGACCAGGAGCTGAAGCTGCCACCTGGGGGTGGCTGCACAGCCGAGGCTCCTCAGCAGCTTCTCACCCAGGAGGAAGAGGCCGACACACTCCCAACTACTGGATCCCGAAATCCACACTGCACTGACCTCTCACTTTGTCCTTAGCATCTGTGTGTTGATAAGTCTGCAAACTGCCACAGCTGCTAGTGATCTGGAGTCCCTCCAGCTGGTGGTTGGTCAGGCTTGCCCTGGGGCTAAAACCTTGGTGTGGGGCTGGGCTCGGCTTCCAGAGCACTGCGCTCGGCTTCCAGAGCACTACGCTGCCCAATTCCTGCCGGCCTGCCCTCTACTTGAACTGATACACAGGTAAGCAAAGCCACTAAAATAATATACACAATGACAATGACTTAAATTGAAAAAACTACCCACACATACATAAAAATGAAATATTGCAAAATCATAAAGAACAAGCATGGCTCAAAACGAAAGATATGAATGGACATTCCCAACCTACTCCTTTGTGGATATGGATGTCTACAGTTATGCATTGCACAAGTTTTTTCCCATATATTGATCAGTTATATTGTTATTTTTCCTTCTTTTTTGTCTTTAAAAAAATTACTCCTTGGGCGGCTAGGTGGCGCAGTGAATAGAGCACCAGCCCTGGAGTCAGGAGGACCTGAGTTCAAATCCGGCCTCAGACACAACACAAAAACTAGCCATGTGACCTTGGGCAAGTCACTTAACCCCAACTGCCCTCCGAAAAAAAAGCAAAAAAAAAAATTACTCCTTGTTATATGGGATGGTTCTCTGGGAGCAGGAGAGGGAAGGATGCTGGGGGAAATGATGATGTAAAACAAAAAAGATATCAGTAAAAATCTATTTTAAAAGAAGCTCTAGGGCGGCTATGTGGTACAGTGAATGGAGTACCAGCCCTGGAGTCAGGAGGACCTGAGTTCAAATCCAGTCTCAGACACTTGACACACTTACCAGCCGTGTGACTTTGGGCAAGTCACCACCCCAACTGTCCTCCAAAAAGAAAAAAAAAAAAAAAAAAAAAAAAGCTCAAGATTCTCTGAGGCAGAAATGAAAAATGAACATCTTCTAGGCATGTCAAATAGCCTGTGCAAATATATGAAGACAAGCAACAGGATTTTGGTCACAGGAAGCATCAAGCAAGCCAGTTTTGCTGGAATGCAGAGTTCACAAGAGGGCATGTTGTACAGTAAGACTGGAAAGGGAGATTGGAACCAGACTATTAAGGGCTTTAAAAGTCAAACAGAGGGGTGGCCAGGTAGCACAGTGAGTAAGAGCACCAGCCCCAGAGTCGGGATGACCTGGGATCGAATACGGGCTCAGACACTTAGCACCCACCCAGAAACACCTGGCCATGTAACCTTGAGCAAGTTACTTAACCCCAATTGCTTAGGGGTGGCCAGGTGGCTCAGTGAGTAAAAGCACTGGCCCCAGAGTCGGGATAATCTGGGATTGAACCCGGGCTCAGATACTTAGCACCACACCCAGAAATAACTGGCTGTGTATACAACCTTGAGCAAGTTATTTAACCCCAATTGCTTTAAAAAAAAAAAAGTCAAACAGAGAAGTTTGTAATTTCCTACAGGCAATACAGAATTGGTAGAATTTTTTCAACAGGGAAATTATAGGATCAGACTTGTGCTTTAGGAATATCAGTTTGGCAACTATATGGAGTAAAAAGTAGAAAAGGAAAAGACTGAGGCAGGAAGACCAATGAGGAAGTTATTCTAATAATTCATAAGAAGACCCCAACTAGAGTGGCAACTGTGTGAATGAAAAAGAAAACATGGAGAACATTTTATAATAGTAATAACTAATAATAATTACAGCATTTATGTAATTCTTTAAGGCTTACAAAACACTTTACATATATTATCTCATTATCAACAATGTTATAAAAACAGAACTTTGAAAGACTTAAAAACGCTTAACAACTCAATGACCAACCATGATCCTAGAAGACTAATGATGAATTACCTACCTCTTAATGGAGAGGTGATAGACTTAAAATATAGAAATCATAGACATATATGTATATACACACACAGTTACACCTTTCACACTGCACAGGTTAGGGGCATGATGCCTCCACAATCTAGAAAATCTGTGTAATATTTTTTGGCCCTCCCTTTGTACCAGAGAAGGAAGAAGTCTGAAATTTTTCCCTTTTTTATGGAGTGCTTACAGTACCTTATTGTAAAATTTGGGTATCTGGTCATAGGCTCTGTGTCATCTGTTAGCCTTCACACGTTGTCTGCAGCTTCTGCAAACCTCCCCCCCCCCAAATTTTCCACTTAATTTCTTATGCTGACCTGTGATATATCAAAATCATGATGGCAAAAGAATACTTTCATAACAGGAAAAATATATATCATATGAAGTATACCTCCATCTTTCTGATTTGCCAAGAAAAGTACATTTGGGGCTGCTGTTGAAAAAAAAAAAATAACACTTGGATTGGGTGTTTTTTTCCTAATTGGGTTCAAGCCCATTTGAAATCCATGTAAAGTCTATTCCCAGCTTCCCACAGTGGATATATACAACCCAATTATATCATCATATATGAATTTTGTATCATATCATATATTTTATATATTGTATCATATATAATTGCCATCTGATATCATGGGAAAAAAAAACCTGAAGGATAAAGTTAGTTGTTTACTTTTGTTACAACTACTATTTATGATAATGTATCATTACACATACTTATACACCTTTTTAAGGAAAGAGAAATACTTTTTAGATGTACCAACCACGTGACCTTGGACCAGTCACAACCTCATTGTTTTTTACAAAGATTTTGTTTTCTTTGTCTAAAACTAGTTACATTCAATTTAACTAAAATTTTTAAAGAGAACTGCTATGAAATACATTATGGAAGTAAAACTGATAGGATTTGGTAACAGAGTAGTGTTGAGGAAAAGTCAAGAAGGACTAGGTTCCAATGATGCATATTGTGGTGACCAGAAGAATAGTGTATACCCCAGAGGAAATAGGGAAGTTAGGAGAGAAAGTTGAGCAAGTAAGGGAGGAAAGTAATGAGTTCTGTATTTGGACAGGTTGAGTTTGAGTTATCTATGGCACACTTCCAGTTGAAGATGTCTAATAACCTAGACATATACCCTTAAGTCAACACATACTCTGAAGGCTAGTGACTTCACTTTGAAAGTGGGTACACTATTCCTTTTTCATAGGCTTATAGAATGTCAGGGATGAAAAGGAACCTGGAAATTATCTAATACCGCCTCTACATTTCAAAGATGAGAAAAATGAGACCCAAAGAGGCTGCCAAAGGGCTTCAGTCTATGTCAGACATTAGCTTGTGAAGCAAACACCTTCATACTTGGGACCTGGCCTCATAAATCCCAACCATTAATAGTTAGCCACTCCTTATTATAATTTATCACTCAGAATTAGAAGATAAAATTATTTCACTGATAAGTCTGATATTAAGAAGTTATCAAAGAAAGGACTTCTTTTTAAGATAGTGTTGTGAAAGGTCATAGGGAAGACCAGATCCCCCATGTATTTTTCAACAAAGATCTAAAAAAAAACACTAATTCAAATAAAGGTCAAAATGGACTGAGAAACAAAAGTAAACTTCTCTATCCAGCACAGAATATCACAAAAAAAAGACATTCAGAAGCCTATGGATATTGTTAAAAAGGTCCTCACATTGTAAGGCCAGTGTGACCTTTGGTAAATAGACCTAAAATCTGACATCTCTCTAACCAACAGAGATGCAGGGAGACTTGAAACACATAGTACTATAACCAAGACAATAGAGAGTTACTAGAAACTCTTAACATGATAGCTGGCAACAATCCAGGGCCTTAAAGCCTAAGCTCTAATTGGAAGTATTCTAGGGGGAGCTGAAGACTGTGAGTGTTCCTTGAGCATTAACAAGACAGGGGTGATAAAAACTATTAGCAGAAGCCCTGAAAATGGGGAAGAGGACCAAATGGAATCTGACCACCTCCATCCAAGAGTGCAAAGAAGGACCCTGACTCTGGCACAAAATCCAAAACCAATAAGAGGCTAGAGATGTAAACAAACAAGAAAACTCTGAAAATAAGGAAGAGTAATAATAATAATAGCTAGCATTTATGTAGTACATACTTTACGCCAGGTAAGCACTTTACAAACATCTCATTTGAAGCTCACAACAGCCCAAAGAGGCAGGTACTATTATCATCTCAGTTGAGAAGACTGAGGCAAAGAGGTTATGTGATTTGCCCAAGGTCACATGGGTAATATCTAAGTCTGAACTAACCCTAGGTCATTCTTTTTCTAGGTCCAATGCTCTATCAATTAGGTGAGACACACCAGAGGTAAAACTAGGAGAAACCACCAAAAGGGCTATAAAACTGCACATACCCTTCAACTCAACAGTATCACTACTAGTTCTATATCCCAAAGAGATCAAAGAAAAGGGGAAAAGACCTATTTGTACAAAAATATTTATATCAACACTTTTTGTAGTAGCAAAAAATTTAAAGTTGAGGGGATGCCTATTAACTGCAGAATGGCTGAATAAGTTGTGGTATATGATTGTGATAGAATATGGTTATATGGTATGTGGTATATGATTGTTCTATAACAAACAACAAGCAGGATGGTTTCAGAAAAACCTGGGAAGACATATAAACTGATGCAGAATGAAGTGAGCAGAACTAGAACACTGTGTACTTTAAGAGCAATACTGCAAGGATGATCAACTATGAAAGACTTAGCCACTCTGATAAAGACAAAGACAATTCCAAAGGACACATAATGAAAAATGCTATCCACCTCCAGAGAGAACTGATGAACACTGAGTGCAGATTGAAGCATACTTTTTCACTTTATTTTTCTTGATTTATTTTTGTGTTTTCTTTTACAACATAGTTAATATTGAAATATATTTTGCATGACTTCACATGTATAACTGATATCACGTTGTCTTCTTAGGGTGGAAGGGAAAGAATTTGGAACGCATTTAAAACATTTTTTTATATGTAATTTGGAAATATTTAACATGATGAACAATACTAAAAAGAAAAAAAAAGAACCCTCACTATCTTCCAGTGTCACAGAGATAATTTTATTCTATTTTTGATAGTTTTAAAAAAGTCAATAAAGGGGAAGGAAAAAAGAATTGAGAAGAAATAAAATGTTCCTCATTAGTAGGATATTCAAGAAGAAAAACATATAAACATGGACAATGGGGAAAAGTAAAGAAAGGGAATAAGCATTTATATAGCACCTACTCACAAACCTCACTCTTATCTGGACAAAGGAAAGTTGAACACACACATATACACACACACACGCACACACACATGACTTGGTTCAGAAATATATTAAACTTATCAAGAAATAGCCAGGGAAAGGGAAAGGTGAGAAGGTAGACTTAGGTAGAGATACAAGCAAAATAAACTTCAACATCAGTTGATGAATCTTGAGGAAGGGAGTAAAAGAGGAAGGAAGGGAGAAAGAAACAAACATTTATTAAACATCTACTATGTTCTAGGCACTGTGATAAGCACTTTACAAATATTCTATCATTTGATCCTCACAACACCCCTGTGAGGTAGGTGCTATTATTAAATACATTTTACAGATATGGAAACTGAGACAGGCAGAGATTAAGAGACTTGCCCAGGATCACACAGCTAGTAAGTGTCTGAAGTTGGATTTGAACTTAGATCTTCCTGACTCCAGGCCCTGTGCCCTATCCACTGTGTCGACCAGAGAGTAGACCCTGGGTTTGGTGAAAAGAGGAGGGGCAGAAGAGTAGGAATAGACCACTCCAATTATAAATTACTGGTAGCGATCACATTCCTTCTCTTTCACCACCTTCTTCTTTATAAAGAGGGCGATAGGTAGCAAAGAGAAGAAAATCAGAAGAGGAAATGATGGAGAGAAATACACAATTAGCAACCATAACAGTGAATGTTAATGGATTAACATATCCATAAGACAAGAAATGAGTGGGAGAAGGGATTAGAAAGCAGAATCCAACAATGTGATATTTACAACATACATACTTGAAACATTGATTCACAAAGAATTAAAATGAGAGCCTAAAACAGACAAGATGGTTACAATTTCAAACATGACAATAATAGAAGTAGGAATGATTAAAAGAATAAATAATCAGAGAAACTATTCTGCTTAAAGGTACCATAGATAACAAAATAGTAACAATATAGTATGCATGCACCGAATGGCATATCATTTAAATTTTTAAAAGGAAAGTTAATCAAATTACAGTGAGAAATAGATAGTAAAACCACAATACCTGGGAAGCTCAATGTGTACCTACATAACAAGGTGAATATAACAAAAGCATAAGTAAGCCTTGAACAGAATTTTACAAAAGTTAGACATAATATCCCTTAGGCAATTACTGAGTAAGAATAGAAAGAAATATACATGTTTCTCTAACCCACATTTACAAAAAGTGGTCATATATTAAGGCATAAAAACCTCACAAACAAATGCAGAACATCAGAAAAATCAAACACAACTTCACTAACCACAACCCGACAAAAATTAATCAGTAAAGGGTATTTGAATTATATTCAAACTTAAGTAGAAATGAAATCACTTAAAACTGAAAAGCAACTAATGCAAAAACAATAACAACAACTAAACACCAAAATAGAAACTGAAACCAAAAAGTGATCAAAATCAAAAGAAAAAAGTCACTGGAATGGTAAATAAAACTAGGAGCTAGATTTTGGGGAAAGAAATTATATAACAGTTAAACAGTTAAGCTCATAAAAACTTAAGAGAGAAACCCAAATATTAATGTTAAAAATGAAAAAGAATTAGCAACAAAAAATTATTAGGAACTATTTTGCTGACTTGTATACTATTAAAATTGGTCATTTAAATGAAATGGATGAATGTTTATAAAACTACAAAATATCTAGTCTGACAGAACAAGAAAAAGAGAATGTAAAAAACCCTTTCTCAGAAAAAAGATATCTAACATTCCATAAATGAACTCCAGAAAGAATTTTTTAAGAGCCAGATAGATTTGCAAGTGAATTCAGTCAAAAATTCAAAGAACAATTAATTCTAATATTATATAAATTTCTTGCAAAAGTAGGAAAAGAAGGGACTCTATGAAGCTTTTTTTATGAAAAAAAAAATATAGGCTTGACACCTAAAGCAGGGAGAAACATGAAAAGAAAACAACTACAGATTAAAATCCTAATGAATATTGACATCATCATCATCATTCATAATGCTTTATGGATTGCAAAGTGCTTTGCAAATATCTCACTTTATCTTCACAAATACTAAGTAAATATGAGCAAAGAAACTACAGCAACATGTTAAAAAAAAATTTAACACCACTACAACTAGGTTGGATTTATAAGGAATATAGGGTTGGTTCAATATTAGGAAAATTACAAACATAAGATATAAATACAACAATAAAACATCAGTACAATCATATCAATAGACACATGAAAAGATACAAAATATTCATCAATATTAAAAATGCTATGAAACACAGTATAGGAATAAATGATCTTTCCTTAATATGGCAACTAATATCTATCTAAAACTATGAGCTATTATTATCTGTAAAAAAGAATTAGAGATCTTTCTAATAATGTCAGCAATAAAGCAAGGATATCCACTGTCATTATTATTTAACACAGTTCTAGAAATGCTAGCTATAGCAATAAGATAAGAATTAGAATAAACGGGCAAAAAAAACCAATTATCACTCTTTTGCAGATGACTAAAGAACCCTAGAGATTCAGTTAAAAATTAGTTGAACCAATAGCTTTGGAAAATTATGATGGAAAACAAACCCACACAAATCATCAGCCTTTCTGTATATCACCAACAAAACCCTGCAGGGAGAGACAGAAAAAGAAATTACATTAGAAATAACTACAAAATGTATAAAATACTTAGGAGTTCACCTCCAAAGACACCGATAGGAGGTATAGGAATACAAGTGCAAGGCAGTAATTATCAAAACTATCTGACATTTGCTAAGAAATAGAAAGATAGATCAATGGAGTAGACATATAATGTACAGCAGCAAATAAACATAATAGCCTTGTATTTGACAAGTTTAAAACTTAAGATTTTAGGATAAGAATCCACTATTTGGTAAGAAAAAAAAAACCTGTTGGGAAAACTGGAAATCAGTGTGGTGGAAACCGGCATAGATCAATATCTTACACCATTTACCAAGATGAGTTCAAAATGGTTATATGACCTAGACATAAAGAAATTTTATAAGAAAATCAGAAGAACATGGAACATATTACTTATCAGACTTATGGATGGGCAAATAATTTATGAATAAACAAGAGACAGAAAGCAAAGTCAGGTGTTAAATGGATAATTTTGACTACATTAAAGTAAAAATGTTTTGTACAAATATAGCCAAAATCAGAAGGAAAACAGAAAATTGGGGGAAAAATTTTATAGACAGTTTATCAGATAAAGGTCTCATATTTAAAATATATAAAGAAGTTTGTCAAATCTATAAGAATAGAAGTCATTCCCCAAATGATAAATAGCAAAAGGAGATGAACAGGCAGTTTTGCAATGAAGAAATCAAAATAATTTATAATCATATGAAAAAAGTTCTCTAAATCATTATTGACTAGAGAAATGCAAATTAAACAAACTTGAGATATCATTTTCACCTACCAGACTGGCTAACATGATATAAGGGAAATGTGACAAATGTTGAAAACGAGAAAAAATTGGGACACTAATTCATTGTTGGTAGAATTGTAAACTGACTCAACCAATTTGGAGTATAATCTGGAATTATGCCCAAAGAGTTATTAAACTATCTATACCCTTTGACCTAGTAATACCACTACTTGGTCTAGTTCTGAAGATAATTAGGGAAAAAGGAAAAGAACCTATATGTTCTAAAATGTTTATAGCAGCTCTCTTTGTGGTGGTAAAGACCTGGAAATTGAAGGGATGGCCCATCAATTTGAGAATGGTTGAACAAGTTGTGGTATATGATTTTGATGGAATATTACTGTGCTCTGAGAAAGGATAAGCTCAATGATTTTATAAAAACATGGAAAGACGTACACAAAATAATGAAATAAGCAGAACCAAGAGTCCACTATATACAATAATAGCAATATTATTTTAAGAATGACTAAGTGAATAATTTATTTTGTCTATTATAAATACCCAAATTAACTTTAAAATGAAGAAAGATGCTATCTGCTTCCAAAGAAAATGTAAATATTAAAGATAAAAAGAAGTAGCTATAGAATAATTTTACATATAAACACATATATACATGCACACACACACACACACACACACACACACACACACACAAAAACACACCTATTTGTGTCTAATGGCAGCCATCTCCAGGGTGGAAGAGGGAGAATTTACATGATAATTTTGTTGTATATTTGAAAAAAATACCAAGTTGTGCATAGTAAATTTGCAGTTTCATGTGCAATCATTTTTTTATTGTACTACATTATACCAATGCTTGTTTTTCTTTCATAAATTAAAAATAAAAAATTTTTAAAGAATGCAAAATACTCTTTAGAGAAATAAAGACTTACTTGAATAATTGAAGAGCTATTAATTGAACATGGCTGAACCCTACCAAAATAATAATTGCAATACTACATAAATTAATTTATATATTCAATGCTCTAGCAATCAAACTACCAAAAGGCTACTTTACAAACCCCCACCCAAAAAAAACACCAATTCATCTAGAGGAACAAAAAATCCAGAATCCCAAGGGAACTAATAGAAAAAAACTTAAAAGGAAGGAGGCCTAGAAGTATTAAACCTCAAAGTATACTATAACACAGTAATCAACAAAACAATTTGATACTACTTTAACAAAATATACAGCTAGAAGATTAGGTGCATAAGATCCAGAAGCAAATGAGCATAGCAACATGTTAAACAAATCCAAACAACCCATCTATTGGTATGAGATCTTATTTGATAGAAATTATTGGGAAAATTAGAAAAAAAAATTGGACAGGAATTAGATTTGGACCAACATCTCCCCCTATATATCACAAGAAATTCCAATATGATCAGGATATAAAGAGTCATATGACAAATTAGAGGAACAAAGAAAAAAATACCTTTCACAACTATGAATAAGCATTCTTGACAGATAAGAATAGATTCAGAATATTAGAGATAAATTAGAATATAAGAGATAAAAATAAGCATTCAAAAGTTTTAATACCAACAAAATTAATGCAGTTAAAATTAGAAGTGAACAGTTAACTGGGAAAGAATACTTGCAGGAAGTTTATCTAATGAAGACCCAATATCCCAGATATATAAGGAATGAATTAAAATATAAGAACAAGAGCCATTCTTGAATAGATTAAAAGTCAAAGAATATGAAGAGGAAGTTCAAGAAAGATATATAAGCTATATGAAAAAAAAAATGTTCCAAATCACTAATAAGAAGAAAAATACAAATTAAAACAAATGACACTGCAACTCACACCAATTA
This sequence comes from Petaurus breviceps papuanus, assembly GCF_028583685.1. Lineage (NCBI taxonomy): Eukaryota > Metazoa > Chordata > Mammalia > Diprotodontia > Petauridae > Petaurus > Petaurus breviceps. Next base: position 86,815,060 of record NW_027185655.1, on the reverse strand, counting down.
ATTTTACAAAGATGACAAAAAAAGAAAATGACAACTGTTGGAGAGGAAGTAGGAAAACAAGCAATGCTGGTGGAGTTGTGAATTTCTCCAGGCATTCTAGAAAGTATAGTTCAAATATCACTAAATTAATCATACTTTTTGATCACACAATACCCTTACTATTTATCCCAGAGAAATAAAATAAAGAGGGAAAAGATCAATGAGTGTGAAAACATTTATAGCAGCATTTTTATTTTAATTTGGGAAATTCATTAATATAGGAATTCTCAAATGAGGAAACTTCTACTCAATGCAGGTTGGCACTTTCTCTAAAAATTATAGTGTTAGACAGTTATCTAGATCGCTAATACATGAAGTGACTTGCCCAAGATCACACAGATAGTAAATATCAGTGAAAGGACTTTATTAAGTCTTCTTTTTAAAGTCAGCTTTCTATTCACTACTCCAAGCAAGCACATTAATATAACAGAATAATTATTACATTGTGTAAGAAATGACAAAGAAAAAGATTCAGAGAAACCCAGGATTTGTGTTAATTGATGCAAATGAAGTGAGCAGAACTAAAAAAAACCAAGATACACTATGACCACAATAATTAATGTCAAAGGAAATTCTGAAAGATTTGAGAGTTCTCATTAATGCAATGATCAATCATAACACCAGAAGATTGATACTAAATTATGCTTCCCATTTCTTGGCAGAGAGATAATAGAGCAGTACAGAATGAAAAAGAGTGCTCGATCAATGGATCAGATTACACAATAAACAGAAGCAAAAAAGACCAGTAAGCTACAGTTTGAAAAATCCAAAGATCCAGATACTGGAACAAGAACTCATCTGACAAAAACATCTGGGAAAACTGGAAACTAGGTTGGCAGAAACTGAGCATAAACTAGGTATAGATCAATACTTCATATCATCTACCAAGATAAACTCAAAATGGATACATGATTTAGATAAAGGATATCATAAGCAAATAGTGGAACACAGAAGAAATTATGTACTATCTATAGATAGAGGAAGAGTTCTTACCAAACAGGAGAAAGATTCATAGGAGGTAAAATGGATAATTTTGATTATATAAAATTAAAAAGGTTTTGCATAAATAAATCCAATGCAGCCTAAAGTAGAAGAAAAACAGTAAACTTGGGGAAAAAACTCTTTAAGTTTCTCTGATAAAGGTCTCATTTTTCACATATATAGGATTTTAATCAAATATATAAATTTCCCAACTGATAAAATGGTCAAGGCAGTTTTCTGAAGGAAAAAAAAAATCAAAGCTATCAATAATTCCTATGAAAAAGTACTCTAAATCAATAATAGAGAAAAGCAAATGACAACAATTCTGAGGTACCACCTATCAGACTGGCTAAGATGACAGAAAAGGAGAATGACAAATAATAGGTGGGATATGGGAAGATACATTAATGTACCACTCATGGAGCTGTGAACTACTCTGATCCCTCTGGAACTATGCCAAAAAAACTGTTAAAACTGTGCATACATAGCCTTTGACCCAGTAATACTGCTGCTAGGTCTATACCCCAAAGAAATCAAAGGAAAAGGAAAAGGACTTCAAGGGGTGGCTAGGTGGCACAGTGAGTAAAGCGCTGGCCCAGGAGTCAGGAGGACCCAAGTTCGGTTCTGGCCTCAGACACTTAACACCCACACAAAAAAACTTGCCATGTAACCTTGGGCAAGTTACTTAATTCCAATTGCCCTGCAAAAGGAAAAAAAAGAAAAGACTCACATGTACAAAAATATTTATAGCAGCTCTTTGTGTGGTGGCAAAGAATTGGAAAATTGAGGAGATGCCCATCAACTGGGGAACAGCTAAATAAATCATGGTATATGAACGTGATGAAATACTACTGAGCTGTAAGAAATGAAGAATCACTTCAGAAAAACTTGGGAAGATTTATATGAAGTGATGCAAAGAAGAACCAGGAGAACAATTTACACAGCAATAACAAAATTTTAAGTATCTACTCAACTGCAAAAGACTTAGTAACTCTGGTCAATACCAAAACCCACTGCAATTAGAACTGATTATCTCAGACAAAAGACTGAAGCATAACATACTAGTAATGGGTTTTGTATTTCTTCTCAATGGGTGGGGGAGGAGTAAAGATAATTTGCAACTCAAAATCAAAAAATAGGAAAAAATGTTATTAAATAAGAGATTCAGTATGACATGATAGCTAGACACCCAGGATCACAGGGAGACGAGGGTTCAGGTACTCACACAATGGTTAGTGAAGTCATTTAATCTCTTAGTGCCCTATGAAGCTCTCTAAGACTACAAATCACTGAGAAAGTACAGTGGAAGAAGTTTTGAAGGGCTTTAAAAGCCAAACAGTAAATTATATGATCCTTCAGGCAACAGGAACTATTAGAATTAATATTAAGTAGCAGCTGTATGGAAGACAGACCAGTGTTGGGAGAGACAAGGCAAAAAAGACCAATTAGAAGGCTACTGCAATCATCTAATTTAGAGGTGATAAGTTCAAAAGTGATTGGCTGTGTGAATTCAGAGAAGGGGTCAAGTGCAACAGATGTTGTGGAGGCAGAAAAAGCAAGATTTGGCATTTGAAATTTCCCTTTGGTAATTAGTGATGAAAGCTTAGGGTAAAAACTATGCCTTATATATATAGGTCTGTGATGATAGAGATGATCATCAAATCCATGGAGGAGTTTAAGAGGAGACTCCTAATTGTTCTCCCTATTCCTTCTTGCTTTTCCTATCCATCCTCTATATAGATGCCAAATTGATGCTCCTTAAACAAAGACCCCATCACCCTTTAAGTAACATTTCTAATTTGATTATACTCCCATTTATTTGATTATAATTGGCGGGTTCTCTGTTCCCCATATGACAGTCCATCTGTTTCCATACCTTTCCCCAGATTACCTTCCATGTCTACAATGCATTCATTCTTCACCTTCTCATTGCAGATGAACCCCTGCAAGGTCTTTCCTGATCTCCTCAGTTGTTAGTACTCAACTCTTGAAACTTAATTGTATTAGAATATATTTTGTACTTAACTCTCTTTATATGCTGTAAACCCCAGCAATCTGTAAACTCCTTGAGGGAATGTTCTTCTTTTTAAAAATCCCTTTATTTTCTAACATAGTGCCTTTTAGAGAGTAGACACTTAACACTGATTAAGTTTCATTGAAGATAACAACTAAGTTCATTCTATTTGTGATATCTGTCACTGACCTTGCCACTTTCCTAAAATACTATTCTTGCAAATCATCACATCCATGTGTGAAGCTTGTGACTGCCTGAACATCAATAAACCATTTAGTTCTTTGATCTCTTGAAACTAAACAGTATTTTCTTAAAGTTTTCACTATCCTTTGCTATACCCACTTTTGTCCCCAAGAGTGTCAAAGAATATATTTAGTTCCAAATTCTTTATATAAACTTCACTTCTAATTACCTTCATAATAGTCTATTCGTTATATAAGGTACAATGTGAGATGATGGCTAAGGCAAGAACCTGTATATATACAGTATCTTAAGTGCTAATTGGGTGGTAGAGATAGTAGGTACTACTGGGAATCAGAGTATATAAACAGAGCTAGAAAAACAAAAGCTCTCCATCATGGGGCGAGAGGTAAAATGAGCCCTATAAAAAAAATAAGGACTTAGAGAATGGGAGGGAGGGGAAGAATGTTCAGGAGTAGGAGAAAAGTGAGCAAAAGTGGGGAAGCTGGATCCAGAAAAAACAGGAACATCTTCCACAATATACCAACATAAACTTAAGTGTTCACGTGCTTCAGCTCAAGAAACAATTTATAAAGCCTTATTATTGTCATTTTTCAAAACAAAGTTTGAGAAGGCTATGCGTAATAACCTTCATATTGTAAAACACACAGAAAGCCACAATTTCCAAGATGGGCTGTCATCACAATGTGCAGCTCTGTGGCTTTCCAGTAACCTCCACTGCACTTAGAATAGTTTTGGTTAAGTCTTTATGTTGCTATCCTATCGGAGCTAATTCAGCCCATGCAGCACTGCTAGAAACAAATACAGTTAGTGCTGATTCACAGACTGAACTGCTACATACCCCAACCATTTGAATACAGGGCTCCTCAATGTTCTGATTTATCTTTAACTGCCATAGCTTGAGCAGAATAGAGTAAAGCCTCCTTTTTGAGCATGTGGATGGAACATGAGCCAGTTATCTCCAAACTTTACACATAATATTCAATCTCTCTGACCGTCAGTCACACAGTATATACACTATCTGCTTCCAGATCATGCTTCAAGAACGGGAAGAATGTTCTTTGGTTATGTGATTAACTAGCCTTAAAGTATGAACAAAAAAATCAGAATTAGGGATAAGTAATGTCCTATTAAGACATTAATAGACTCCTATTAAGATCTAAGATTCAGTATCTACTCTTTCCACAGCTTCTGTTAACTGACTGGATAAATACATCTTTGGAAATACTACCATTTTTTGCATCTTACCATCCTGGTAATGCTGAATGTACTATAATTCACATTATTCTTAACATTAAACATTTCAAAATTAGCATTTAAAAAATAAACAACCTTTAAAATATATTGACTAAAATAAGCCCTATAGTGGATAATTCAAGAATTTTGAAAAAAACTTTATGTTTTATGCATAAAAGACCCCAGTGGAACTGAGATTTTTTTGTCTCATTTGTATGTTACTAGAATAAGAGTTATCTTAATTCTAATCATTTAAAATGTTTTTGTACCATCATGACAAGAATTTTAATTTTAATATATGATTTCATAATAGTTAAATTACAAGTTTATGAAAAGACAGTAGAAAAATAAATGGTAGGCCTGAAGATACCCAATTTTGCAACTTGTCATCAAGCGACCTGCACTCCAACTGTGGCAAAACGGCTAGCATTCGTAAATGTTATAAGTACCATCTCACTTGATTCTCACAAGGTAGGAATGCACAACTCTTTACATTTTATAGTAAAGTCAAAGAAGATAAGTGACTTGTTTAAAGTCACAAGTAGTATATGGATGTGTATCACTAAAAACAAGGAGGGCTTTGCAATCAAGCAGTGAAAATTACAGCCAAAGGATAGTCCAAGCAGTCCATCAATATCTTTGTAATACTAAAAGGACTACATTGGAGGCCTCATTGGGTAAATCATCTATGAAGAAATTATAGGAATACATGGTGTCACACAGAATGCATTTGGAGGAGTTTTGATCTGCATCCCACCGTCAGAGGAAGTCACCATATTGATAAAATCAAACTCAAAGTATCAAAACAAATGTTATCACTTAATTTGATTATTTCCTCTACTTTGGGACTTTTTTCTTTTTGTAAATGTATCCCTTTGAAAAAGAACCCAGAGAATAAATTTAAAACTCAACTTAATGGTGGAAAATAATCTAAGTATTTTTGTGAAAACCACAGAGCTCTGTTATCCAAAAGGATAACTATTTTGATAGTCATCAAAAGTAGTGCTAAAAGTTTAGAAGTAGGTGGCACTACCTCTCTAAGTGTTAAAAAAAAATATCACAAGCATATACATAAATAATATACATTCAGTAAGCAAGGAGCCTTTTGGATGAAACATCTCTAATTTTTTAAAAATACAGGCCATCATGACCTACAATGAGTACTAAAAAAGAAACTATGCCAAGAGAAAAGAGATAGAAGAAAAATAGCATAATAAATAGCCTGTAATCCAACCAACACTGTCTGGCAAAACTAAAAATCCCCAACATTGAGCATTAGCACTATCCCTGACTCTTCACAAGGAATCTTACATTTCCAAAATGCATAGTGGAAAGTTGCTCTATCTCCTCCCACTTTTTCCACAGGTCAAGAAAAGAATATCCCAAATATCCTGGCCTGAACATTTCTTCTGATAGTAAAACTTTATAAACATTCATCTCTATCACACTCTAAGGTAGGTTAGAATTATGCACATCTTTCAGACAAAGAAGCTGAGGCTCAAAGAGATTAAGTGACTTGCCCTAGCAAGTGGCACAGCTGGAACTGGAAGCTAGCTCCTCAGACACAGTGTTCATTCGACAGCTGCACACTGCCCACCTCCCTACCTAGAAAATACCCTGGTGACATACTTTACCCACAGACAAAAACACCACATTCCTATACTTCAGAGTTAGAATGGTTCCCACGTTCCTCCTAGAAATAATGAAATAGCCTATTAGCTACTTTTAAAAGACGATAAAACTACAGATGATCACAGAACAAAAACATCTTTATTCCAATAGCCACAAGTGCAAACAGCAGCAAGTCAGTTCACTGTTACAGCACAAAGATCAAAATCACGTAAATGCTAGACATAAGAAAAAAAACCATTGGAGTAGCAAGAAAGGCTCAATTTAAAAAAAATCAAGTACATTGCAAAAACCTCTAGCCTAAAATCCACTACTCAGGTCAATCCAGGATTGTTTTAACTTAATTATACCAGCAGCACATTTAACTAAACAGGAATCCTTTGAAAGGAGAAGCAAAATTTTCAGAATGAAACTACCATCAAAGTTCAGCCCTTCCCATACATCCTGTGCTTAATGGCAATGCAAGGCTACTGGCTAACTGAAAATGCAGCCAAGACTTCCTTGAATTGGGAGCTTGATTTATTCAGTGTAAAATCTAATTTTGCACAAAGTCTTGATATTTTGATCTTTAGACTGTAAAAAAATGTGCTCAACTTTGAAAAGAAGGAAGGTCATGACCACAAACTTGAGTTTCCCACAAAGAGCATTCTATTTTAAAAAGGCTAATGTTCAATTTCATCTTCCTTCAGAATCTATGGTCTTACCAATTTCAAAAAGATATTTGAAAATTTTTTTTTTGTTTTTTTGTAAGATGGCCTTTTAAATTTGCTCATTAAATCTGTAATTAAATATATATTATGTATATACATATTTCTATATACACAGAGGTTGTATGTAAAGTAGAAAAAAAGTTCTCACTAGAGTAATAACAGAAGCCTGTTAAAGTTCTTATCACTTAGTAGCCAGGATACATGCTTATTTTGGCCCCCTTGAAGCAATTTTAGCTACCGTTCTCATATGTATTTATCTTCCAGAAAGATTACAGATGTTTAATTGATCTTTTTATCCAGCTGTTGCAATTTCTTCATCTTTTCAGTGTAGGCAACATATTGAGAGTCTGTACCAAAGAGTCTATCCCACCATGTAAACGTTGACGCATAGTTTCCGACGAAGTTCATGTGGTGGAAATCATGATGCCGTGCACCAGTATAAAATGGTATGAATTTCAAAGGGTTGAGAGGAATATCATAACCACTGAAAGGGAAATTTTTTAAAATTAATTTGGATATGAATTCCAGTTTATTTCATTAAATCAAAATCAGAGCATGTTCTGTAAATGAGGAAATAGGTGGTATATTCATGGCAGACAAGAATTGAAGGAGGCATTTCCTCTTTAGAGGAAAAAAAAATCAACTGAAGAGTATTTTTTTCCTATGTAAGCTGTTTTGGTTTGGGATAGCTCTTGATAATCAACCAATATGCCAATTCTGAAATGAAATATTTCATAAATTATCTTTTCTTTCTTGTCTTAGGGAGAGAAGTCTACAGAGGCAGGTTGCCCTGCTAGAATCTAGTAGTAAAGTTACTTCATGTAGACTTTTCTAAGTATTGTTTTTCAGTGAATATATATGCTCAATCTTTAAGGATAAAAAATTGCTGTTCTGTTTTTAAAAGACTTTAGAACAGGGGCGGCCAGGTAGTGCAGTGAGTAAGAGCGCTGGCCCCAGAGTCGGGAGACCCGGGATTGGTTCCGGCCTCAGGTACTTAGCACCCACACAAAATAACTGGCCGTGTAACCTTGAGCAAGTTACTTAACCCCAATTGCTTAAAAAAAAAAAAAAAACTTTAGAACTCTCATCAATGCCATGACAAATGACTATAGAGGACCAAAAATGGAACAAAGCTACCCACCTCTTGCTGGAGAGGCAAAATGCAGTATGAGACATACATGTGTGGACATAGCCAATGTTTTGCTTTACTGAACTTTGTTTAGCTGAACTAAGAATATTTGGTGTGAGAATTTTTTTTTCTGTTCACCTGAAGAGAGGGGAGTTAGAGAATATAAAGGCTTGTTTAAATAAAAAATACACTATGGATTTGAAACCAAAATAGAATTATTGTAAATACTTCAAAAGAGAAAAGAAAATTTACTGTTCTGAAATTACAGTATCTAAACACATCTTCAAGTAAACAGCAAATTCTAATCATTAAGGTATATAATGAATAGTTTTATTACCTAAATAAGATGTACCACTTACCTATGCACATCAATGGTTTCTATCAATCGAACTGTGACCCATGCCCAAAGGAGGACTACATGGTCACAGAAGACCAAAATTCCAATAAAAAACCCTGTTCCAAGAATGAGGGTTTCCAGAGGATGTGCATACTCAGCTTCCATTCCAAAAGGGGCCTAAAAAAAGGCAGATAAGATTAAAAAAAAAATGTTTTACCAAAGAGCTTAAAAAAATTCCTCGTAATATAAATATTACTAATTTCAAGAAAATCACCCTGTATTAAAAAAAAAAAAACACTTCAAGTAGATCTCAAAGCTGTCCTCAGGGGCAGCCAGGTGGCTCAGCAAGTAAGAGCACCGGCTCCAGTGTCGGAATGACCTAGATCAAATCCGGGCTCAGATACTTAGCACCACACCCAGAAATAACCGGCCGTGTAACCTTGAGCAAGTTACTTAACCCCGATTGCTTAAAAAAAAAAAAGCTGTCCTCAAAAAATGGTGTCAAATGACCACTGTCAGTCAGGATCCTGGCACAATGCTAAGAGCGATGACCAATCCTGATGATTTTAAAGAAACAATAACAAAATACTTCTGTTGCTCAACCTACAGAAAATAACTACACTTCTGAAGATAACTCCTTTAAATGGGATTTCAATGCTGTTGCCTATACTTTATGAATATTTAGTAATCATATCTGAATTAAGGAGTGCTGGAAAAGGTGGCCTCTAAAATAACTTTCATCATTAAGAATCTATAAATTTATGTTGAAAACACAATGGATAGTACAATGTCCCATCTGTGAAATTGGATTCTCAGTAAAAAATAACTTTTAGAAAGGTGATATAAAAATTAGATATGTACTATGGTAAAAATATTAAATGTATATGCTGTAATTTAAATTGTATTTACATGTATATAAATAGCATATCAAAATATATCTGATATGAATGCTATAGTCTTTTCTCACTTTTCAGTGCCAAGAAAAAGAAATAACACATAAATCTTTAGTTAGACAGTAGGATAAGACTGGGATGCTATAGTAATATATGACTGTGTTAAACAAAAAAATTGAAGAGATAAAATGATTATATACCTTGCCCAATATCCAATTTACCATGAAGATAAGACATATACAGGGAAGGATTTGGATAACTGCCTCTTTAAAAATAAGAAAAGCAAGTATTCTGTAATTAGTACCAATGGAGATTGGGGGGAGGGGCATCAGGGGGAGATGGAGAAACCTAAAACCCCTCTAAATTAACCAAAACTTATTTAAAAATAAGTTTCTTAATAGTCGAAATTTTATTATTTTATAATAAATCCAACATATTTTAATTCACCCTTCTGTGAAATAATATTTTCTAACATGAAACATACCTGAAACTCATGATGAACTTTATGGATGTATTTATATATTTTTTTATGATGTAAAAGTCTATGAAGAAAATAGTGCCAGGTATCCTCAATCACTGCACAACCAAAACATCTGGCCAAAAGCATGTGCCTTTATAGATAAAAAATAAAATTAGGAGTCATAAAATATTTCTATTTTCACAACTTACAATTCCTATTTTTCTTTTTTTAATTTATGTTGCTCTCACCCACAAACAAAGAATACAATGCTGAATCAGATCTCTAATCAGAGATATTCAATCAGGATGTTTACTCTTTTCATTCTGCATGACCTAAGTCCATAATAAAGACTGGTTAGAAGTGCTGTTAAACTAGTTTTGGGGGTAAAAAAGAGTGATTTATAACACAATTTGACAGAAATGGATTAGAAGAATTGAAAAAATAATAAGAAAAGTACAGAAGAAAAAGAGGCAAACCAATACCAGATGATCTCCACAAATCTGAGAGCAGGAAAACTACCAGTATGAGATGAAAATAAATTAAATAAAGGGTTTCCCAGAACAAAATAATGCTGCTCAATTTTGGACTTAATGGATTTGATGTGGGAATGGGAAATCCAAGGAGAGATGGCATTTATGTTATGTTATATCATGTATTATATTAAAATAAATCACGATTCGTGTCTTATGTTCAGGGAAGGCCACAACTAGCAATAGAAGTAAGTCATCTGCTTTGTGAGTTCAAGGAAGGGAGAAGCAGGTGAACCTGCACTCTTCATACCAGATATGCCTTATTACTCCCTTCAAGGATAAGCTCAAACACCACCTCCTGTAATGGAGTTTTCCCTTCCTGATTTTCCCAGTCTAAGTGTTCCCTTCCCCTTTGAACCTGACAAAAATTACTTGAGCATTTTTTTGTAACTACTTATCTGTATACACTATGTTTTCCTCCAGAAAAAATGTAAACTTCCAAAGGACAACCTCAGTGCCTGGCAAAGAGAAGGCACTGATCAAATGTTTAGTGAACTGAAATTTAATTTAAGGATCAGTTATTTAAAGTCTGGTATAAAATGACACCTGTGCTTTACCTATATAAAATACCATTTCAAAAACTAAAACAATGTTGCTTCAGTTTAGCTGTATTGTATAATAGCTGACATACATTAAAACTTACAAAATGTTTTTCATACGTTATATTTGTCTTATAACAATATCGTGAAGCAGGTACCACAGGTATTATTATCTTCATTTTATACGAAAATTTTGATATATAAATTTTGATTTATAAAATTTTTTATATATAAATCAAAAGAGGAAAGGAAACATTTAAAAGAGATTAGACTTGGTTTGCTCATCCCAACAAGGCAAAACTAAAACAGAAATTACAAAGATCCAGTTGATATAAAGGGAAAAAAACTTTACAACTGGAGGCTAAATGAAGAGATTTCCTTTTAAGTATGCTCCAATCAACTCAACATTGCCTAATTCTAAGACACCACGCAAACTTCTGACCCAAGAAACTACTACACAGGCAAATTTTCCCACTTCAGCAAATGAAGGGCATACAGAAATAAAACAATTTAAGTAATATTTAATATGCTTCATTTGTTTTCAATGTTCTTTATAGTGCAACCAAGCCTTAATTCTTAAATTCTGGACATAGTTGTTATTTGATTATAAAGAGCAGTTTATTGTAAATTGTGGCCATAGTTGTTATTTGATTATAAATAGCAGTTTATTGTAAAAATCAAAGCCTTAGCTACATACCATCTTGGCATACTGTCCCAATCATAGGGAATATCAAAATACTCTGTAAAGTACCAGGTACCACAAATCAAAGGTAGCTGAATGCAAAAGTGACTGAAGAGAATTAGTTTGAGACATTTCCACTGGCCTTCCCAAGTTTCTGGTCTTTCCTATGAGGGAAAAAGTCAAATTTTTAGTCTTAGCCAGTACCAGCATACTAGACTTGGATTCTTTAGCTAAATTTCTAGGTTCTCTAATACTATTTACCCAATAATTATACAATTATATTATTCCAGGGCAGCTAGGTGGTGCAGTGACCACCAGAGGCACCAGTCTTGGAATCAGGAGGACCTGAGTTCAAATTCATCCTCAGACACTTAACACTTACTAGCCGTGTGACCCTGGGCAAGTCACTTAACACCAACTGCCCTGCATTCCCCCCTCCAAAAAGCAAAAAAACAAAAACGAAAAAATAACCAAACCCAACAAACCAATTATATTATTCCTAAAAACCTTACAATCTTAATCTAGTGCTTCTTAATTCCAAACTTCTACCAGTTTTATGGCAAATATAATTATTATATTGATTCTATAGGTGAAAAAACAGCAAAAATGAGATTCAATAATTTTCAAACTAACCACTAAAATCATAATAATATTCTGTTGTTCATGACTTCTATTGGACATATGGAAGAAGACACCCAATAAGGAGAAAGGGCTGCCAGCATTTTTCTATTGTTATGAAAGCTGCATAGGGTCCCTAGAAGGAAAATGGACAACTCCAATTTCTCAATGGCACTCATTTCAGGAAAACTAGTATTTTTCATCTAAAGTAAGTCTGAGACAACACTAAAATTAAGAGATGTATTTCTAAAGAAGGAGCTGATGCCCAGATTTTCCAGAATGAGAAAAAAAAGCGTTTAATACATTATAAATCAGGATATACTATAAAGCTTTCAAAGTCATATATAAGACAATTCAAACAGTAATCAGTGACATGAGAACTTGCAAGACCATAATTCAATTTTTTATTTCTTCTTGATTCCTGACTTTTTTCTTCTAAAGGTAGAAAGATCACTCATATAAAGTTCAACATATTCAGAAGGATTTCGTGGGATAAATTTTGATAGACATCTTTGAAGGGTCTTTTGGGGATATGTAAAACCACTTAATAGCATCTAACAAACAAATTCAGGGGGTGGCTAGGTGGCGCAGCGAGTAGAGCACCAAACCCTGGAGTTAGGAGGACCCAAGTTCAAATCCGACCTCAGACACAACACAAAAACTAGCTGTGTGACCTTGGACAAGTTACTTAACCCCAATTAACCTCCAAAAAAGCAAAAACAAACAAATTCAGGAATATTTGTTTCATTTTTCAACCCTGTCCCCCAACACACACAACTGAAGTCTTTTTCATTTCAATTCCTGTTAAATATGTCATGCTTGACTTTAAAATGCATCAATCAAACCTTACCTGTAAAGAATTTTCCATCTTTTAATCCTCACTGCTTGCTTCTCAGCAACAAAAAGCTGGTTTTAATATCCACCAAAAAGTATTTATCTCAGTCATCAGTCTGCATATTGACTTTGCATAGTGAATTGTGACTATGACTAAAGCATTACCTTACATTTGAACTCTTTTTAGGAACTGAATAAGGGGTAATCATAAAGTATTGAGATTGAATATTTTACAGAATTGTCCTTTACCTCTCTCATCAAAATATACTGAGACTTACCCATCCAAATGATTATTACCCTTCAGAGCAACTACTTTGCTCAAATACTTTTAAAATTACTTCAGGGTCAGTTCACCAGTCACGAAAAATTGGTCTCTTTTACAGTCATAGAACACAGTTCCTTTTTCCACTTTTTCTTTCTCCTGTGAGAAATTAACTATTTCTCTCATATTCAATAACTAATCATTGAATTAGGAACAAAGTTTTCCCCCTTTTCTACTTCCTCACCCAGAAACCAACCAGTGTGGGAAATCTCTCTTAAGACCAAGGCCAAGATTGAATCAGACAGTAAAAGAAATTCTAAGTTTGGGTTATATTCCTACTCACTGTGTCTGTTTGCACAGGTCTAGGAAAATGTCAATTCTCACTATTATCACAACAGGCAATATGGAAATTGATGTCTCTGACTAAGATCTGAGGGATCTAAATTGCATAGTCCACCTCCCACACTGTTAAGCAATCAGAGTTGATTAGGCAATCCTCAAAAACACCTACTCTTCAAAGGATATATAAACTGTAATTAATAAAATGATTAAATTACCCAGAAATTATGTCTGTCAAACCTTTTAAATCATCACACTTCCACTTTGTGCTTTTGCTCCTTAACCCTACCCCTGCTGCACTCTAGGTCCTGTAGAGAACGTCCATGCTGGTAAGAAGTATATGACAGGGGGCGGCCAGGTAGCACAGCTGAGTAAGAGCACCGGCTCCAGTGTCGGAATGACCTGGGAATTGAATCCAGGCTCAGACACTTAGCACCCACCCAGAAACACCTGGCCATGTAACCTTGAGCAAGTTACTTAACCCTGATTGCTCTAAAAAAAAAAAAGAAGTATATGACAAACATAACCTGGATAGATACAACATTGGGACTAGCCTATCCAAAAAAAAAAACACATTTAAACTTTCAATGGAAGGTAGACTTATCTACTTGTTATAACAATTTACATAAATAATGCTTTAAGTTTTATGAAAACAATTTCCCCCCAAAAATCCTGTGAGCAAGTAATATTATTCCCATTTTACACATGAAAAAACTGAGGTTCAAAGAAGAGATCTGCTGATGGCTGTACAAGTTAGTGGCAGATGTTAAAATGTAATCAGTGTTATGGTATAGTGCAAGAAATGCCAACCACAACCCAGGAATCATCTCTACTTTATACACAGGATTTCAAGGCTACCTCCAAATCTGTGTGATAAATTAAAGCAATAATCCATCTACTCAATACTAATTCAACTGCAGGAAATAAAAATAACAAGGGAAAGGGAAGGTACAGTCAAAACAATTTTAAAGTTACAATCTATAAAACTGATTTTTAAAAAGTGAAATGCAGCTCAACAAACTAAAGAAAAATGTCAATGATGTTTTTCTAGTGCTATGAGAGAAGTAAATTCATTTAAAAGCAAAGATTTCTAAAGAGGGTTTTACAATAAAATTTGAACATTTACAAATAATAATTATGCAATCTCAATTATATTTTACTCACCTTTTGAATTTTATATTTTTGCATATAAGGTATAAACTGAAACAAAAATGCTGGCAAACAAAACAAGAAATAGAGCACTTCGTGAACTATTAGTGATCCCCATGTAGCAATCTGAAACTTTGTGTAATTATTCAGCATGTAAATCCAAACATTTTTAAACGGTGCTTGTAGAGGATTGTCAGGTAACAAGGAATCTAAATACTCCACTGCCAAGGATACTGAACCAAAGATGGTGGCACTTTCATTTGCAGTCATTATTCAAATTTCTTCAAACAGTCTTATTATTCTGTAAAAAAAAAAAAAAAAAACCAAAACTGATAGTGACAAGGAATATATGTTAAATTTAACCTGTTACTAAATTTTAATTTATTTTTAAAAGATTATGAAAGCCTCTCAAGCTGTGATAAACACATACACCCTCCCCTGTTCATAACTTCCTTACTGCTGTGGAGGGTAAGCACCTATCTCCCTGTCACCCAGGGCTTGCGATCCTAGGTGTCATCGCTCCCCCTTCCACATCCAAGCAGCTGTCAAATGTTTTTCCTACTTTTATAACATTTCTCATACACACTCCATTTTCTCCTCTATCACTAACCTTTCTCAACACTTCACAACTAGACTATTGCAATAACCTGTTGACTGGCCTCCCTGCTCATATCTCTCCCCACTCCAGTCCCTTTGCTACTCAGGTGTCAAAATGATCTTCCTAAAAGCAGAACTGACAATGTCACCCAGATCCCCCAAATCAATCAGGTTCAAATGTACTCCCACTAGGATAAAATAAAAAATCCTCTGCTTGACTTAGAAAACCCTTCATAATCTGCACCTTCTACCTTCCTAGTCTGCTTATATCTTTCCCCACATATTCTTAGATCCAGAAACATGGGCTCCTTGCTGTTCCTCTGACATGCCACTATTTCTAAACCTGAATATTTTCAATGGCAGTCTCCCATGCCTCTCCTAATATCCATCTCTGAGCTTTCCTGACTTCCTCAATGTCAGCTAAATCTTCAAGAAGCTTTTCCTGATCCCTCATTAGTTTTGTGATTTCTCTCTGTTAATTATTTCCAATTTATCTTGTCTGAACATTGTTTGCATGTTGTCTCCCCTGTTAGACTATATGTATTTGAAAACAAGGACTATACTCCCATTGCTTAGCAAGCCCCTAATGTTTGAAAAGCCTGCCTTTGAAATAAACTGGCTGTGTGACCATGTCCAAGTGACTTATAAAGAATGTCACTTTCCTGAAATGTTTACTAAAATAATTTATTTAGGGACTATGGCAGCTCATCATTAGGACTCAGCTAAAAAAAAACCTTTACACTTAAAAAACCACATCATAGTATATGAACTAACAGGAGGAATTATCTTTACCATTATAAAAATAAGAAAAAAATGGAACTTTCGAAAATTTAAGGTACTTTTAGATCATATATAGATTATCTCATCCAAGAGACTTTTTTTTCAGTGATTAAGTTTCAGTAATTAAGTTATGAATAAAAGTACCTTATGACCAATCTCAGTCCATAACAAAGGTAGGGTTGACTAAGAAAGTGGAAATGTGCTATATACTATCAGTCATAATGATTGTGTTGGCTTTTCTTAAAAGAGAGGAGAGGATTCAATGGAGATTAGAGATCAAGGGTTTAACTATGGAGCAAAAACAAAAAGTAACAAAAAATCTTTAAAGGAGCTTTATTGAAGGGAAGAAATAGGGGAAAACACAATTTAATGAGGTAACAGTTGTATGTTACTCTGAAGACAGTCAGATTAATACAAAGTCTGAGCTAGAAGAAACCCTAAAAACCATCTACACTAACTTTTATATTTTACAGATGAGAAAATGAGTCCAAATACAAAAAATTTTTTTAAATTTTTAAAAGGCTTGTGCAATATCACCCAGTCAGGAATTTGCAGGAGCTGTCTAAAACCCGGTTTAATTAACTCAAGTCACTGTCCACTTCCACTATATTGGATTTAATGAGAAAGTTAGCACATACTGAATCAATGTTTCTCTTTATTTCAAGAAAAGTGGGCTCTAGAAGAACGTTTCGATATTTACCTGAGAGAAGAACAAAGTTTCGATTAACTCACCTTCCTCTAACTTCACACTTTTTTGTAACAGGATCTACTAGAAAAATCACAGGGAGACACTTTTTGGGACATGGACAATGTAGGAATTCGCCTATAGGTAAAGAGATATACATTTGTTACAAGTGGTTTTTCTTTATTTTCAAAGGGGGAGAATTATAAGGAAATGAGGTAAAAAAAAAAAAACCTGCCACTACAAGTAACACAAACGTCAGATAATAATAGGAGAAACAAATATTAAAAACTTGTCTGTGTTTTTAAAATGCAATACTAACTTAGTGACTTAATTTGATACACTTTGTCTTAATGAAAGCAAATACTCTATGACATTTGTCATATATCATGTTAAACTTTTAGAAAATCCTCTTCTGGTAGATTTGGCTATTTGAAAGCAAGGGACCATTAAGTAAGCTGAAGCTTTTGTGGGTGGGAAGGTAGCAGTAATAATATAAAGAAACTAGAGATTGTCAAACAAGTTGGAATGAATCTTCTTAGTTGTCTTGGGAAGCTATAATGCAAGACCCAATTTGAGAATGTTTCATTCTGAAACAGTCAGTAAGTATTTATTAAGTGCCTACTATGTGCCAGAGACTGCACTAAGAATCCAAAGGCAATCTCTGATCTCAAGGAGCTTACAACATAATGAGGAAGACAACATGCAAACAATCACATAACAAAGAAGCCATATGGAGGATAAATAAGAAATAATCAACAGAGGAAAGGTACTAGAATTAAGAGGGATTGGCTCCCTGTAGAAGGCAGGATTTTAGCTGGGACTTAAAGAAAGGCAGAAGGTTCGTATGAGAAAGCATTCCAAGAATGGGGGTCAGGCAGGGAAAATATCCACAATCCAGAGATAATGTCTTGTGGCCAGGGTCACTGGGTTAAAGAATAGGGGATGGGGGTATAGGGTGTAAAATGGCTGGAAAGGTTGGGTATGAGGGCTAGTTACTAAGAGTTTTGAACACCAAATAGAATATTCTCTATTTGATCCTAAAGATAATAGGTAACAAATTGAGTTTAAAGAGTAGTGGAATGTCATAGCTGGAGCTGTGCTTTCAAAAAATTACTATGGCAGCTAAATGGAGAACTGACTACAAGGGGGACAGACTTGTGGCAGGCAGACCAAACTGCAGGCTACTGCAGTGGAGGAGGAATGAAGAGATGAGGACCTGCTGCTACTGGGTATTAGGAGATGCTGCAAAGATGAAAACAAGTCTTGGCAACAGATTGAATATGGGGAGCTGGGGGAGGGGAAAGGGAGAGACAGTGAGAGCTGAGGAAGATACATACATACATATGTGTATGTATTTTCTTCTGTCCTCCTGAAAGAATGTAAGGTCTTAAAGATTGTTTTCTGTGTTCCCAATAGTGGACTTGGGAGTGGGGAAGTCAGGAAGGCCTGCTTCAGAATTCTACTCACTTATCCTCTTTTCCTCAGTTCCCTCATCTGTACCCAGCACCTACCTCCCAGAGTTATTGTGAGGATCGGAAGCTCTTCATATATAAACGTTTACAACTATTGTTTCATAGAGAATATGCTTGAATGATCTGTTCATTCACTAGGGTTCCCTCCTCTCTTCCCTTTGCTAATTAACTCTTCGCAAACAAAATCCTTAGCTTAGTCAATGTTCAGAAAAATGATATCTATTCCAGACACATATAGATCATTTCAGAGAGAACTGCGTTTACAGCCACTTTCAGAACCAGGCTCAGGACATGATGTTCCTGAGTCATTCTTATCCTTGCCCTAGTCCTCATCTGACGCCACGATCACGAGGCAAAGTAACAAGGGTGAGGAAAAGTGAGGTCAAGGGGCCATGAAAGATTTTTGCAGGAAGCCTCGGTGGGCATCAAGTGCCCAACCTGTTGCATCCTTTGGAAACGAATACCAGGGGATGCAGAGTGGGAGGAGGGGTGGCGGAGGAAAAGATGACGCGGGAAGTACGGCAGTGGGAGGGGAGAGGAGGAATGAGAACATACTGGGTTTCTGAGGGTCAGTGGATCACCTGTTCCAGGGCCCACCTTTCATCCACCTTCCCCGAACCCACCTGGACCCTGCTCTGCTCTGCATTCCTCCGAGCCTTCCTGGGCTCCGCGATGGAGATGTGCGCCCCATTTCTCCTCTGTCCCTGGCTCCGCCCAAGCAGACCCAGCCTGGTTCCCCAGGAGCGCAGGCGCAGATCTGCCCAGATTTCCCCC